>NW_004797555.1:457724-497725 GCF_000002075.1 Aplysia californica
GAATGGTTTGTTTTCTTCACCTTGATCAGTCCTGCCTAAGACGGCCACCTGTCTTATACGGCCACTTTTCTCCGTGACAATGGGTGGCCGTCTTACACAGGTTTGACTGTACTAGCCTACTGCTGTCAACAGGTGATCTACCTCTTTCTCTATCTCAAACTACCATCACTACAACTATTTTACACTTCATCATCTGAATCTGAGTTCATTGAATCATATGGACTCCGAATCTCTAAAATTACGAGCACATTTTCAATTCATATCGGCCTGAGCATCACATTAACATTTGGTTGACTTCGGCTGCCCCTGATGTTCAAAACAAAACCCAGAAACAGGACAAAGGGAACTCCTGTTAAAAAAATAGGTAGAACTTCAATGGAAATCATTCTAATAAAGTGAAACTTCTCTGAGTGGTCAAAGGGATGTTACTCTAGTAATTGGGCTATGCCGTTGCCGCATATGTGTCGGCAATGAGCAGAAATAAAGAGGAAACTATGCGACCGACAGGGGTGCGGTAGTGGCGGTGAGCGGTGGTTGCCTATTGACCGACACAGGTGCGGCAATGGCAATGAGTGAGTTTTGATTGAATCATATCACCAAGTCAGTGTTGACAGTTCAGTCTTTGAAGATAATTTAATTACAGATACCCGACCATATCAATGACTTGCTTTTTTTAGTGAGGCATCATAATGCTCGAATAATTCCAGAACTAGCAATTAAAATATTTACTAAATAGTACAATTCAGTAGTAAATGATAGGTTATATATATTTAATTTATTAATGGCTATGAGCAATGTAGTCTAGTTTATGTAGCATAAATTAAAACTTAACTTCGTTTTTCCAACTCCCCTCACAGTTTCAAAACTAAGAGTATTCCTAATAGGCCGCCGTATCATGTAATATTACCACCAGTGCTTGATCATTGCCTATGTCCTATGTTCTCACTTTTTGACATAATAGCATCAACTCATCCTACCATTACGGCACTAGGATGCGTGTGTGTGTATGGAGGGTGGTTGTTATTGTCTTTCTTTAAAAGTTACTGCCACCCCCATCCCCCTCACCCCTCACCCCTACCCCAATATTAATCCCAAATTTAATCATTCTAAATGTGGCTAATTTTCCCTTTCTATTTTTCTTTGCAGTTTTTAATCAAGTGATTAAAAAAAAAGAGAGAAGTTTTCATCATGGAAGTTCCTCATATGAAAGTTGATCAGACAGACTTCAGAATTTACAGTAAGGAGGAAATCCTTCAACTCAGCGTGAAAGAGATTGTGAACCCACAGACATTTGATTTACTGGAGAACCCTGTACATGGAGGTCTACATGACCCTGCCCTTGGTAAGCGATTTTGTATACATATGCTACCTCAGAAATACAAAGTTCTATCTGACATTTTTGGCTGTTTTGAGTAACATGAAGTCAGAAAGCCAAGGCTCTATCAAAATCGTAAGAATATTAAAAGTCGTTATCAAGATATTCAAAGAACTGCATTCGAATTCGAAAAAGCTTGACATATTGTGAAACTCAAACATTTTGACCTCAAATTTAAGAAAACTACGCATTGAGCTGATAGAGATCTTTGTAATTTAAGGTAGCGATATGTTGATAAAGTGTAATCTGTGTTTTATGACTGAAAATTGAGAATCAAGCCAGTCAAGGGACAAGATGGAATTCCAACAGCATTAAAAGTAAACTGAATTTGAAAATATTTTCCGTTTTGTTCACGTTGTTTGTCCTTCAGTCTATCTGTTAGGAGGAGAATTATTGAGACTGTTCTGTTTTTCCAAAAGTTAAGAATATGAAGTGTATCAAAATTCTTCTTTGATAATCTCAACCAGCCAAGAACCCCAACCAAACTGGATTTGTCCGGGGGGGGGGGGGGGGGGTTAAAGTTGATATGTATATATATTTTAAAAAAAAATTTTTTTCCCCCTTTCAAAAGACCCAATTGGTTTTGCATACATAGAAACAGATTGTTTTCTAGTGACTATCAGACAAAATGCAATTGATCTTATAGAGCGTGGAAATGCACCATGTTATGACATGCTACATGAGTATTGTGGCCAGTATCGAAGATGATCTGATCAATAGGCCTCTCTGTGCTCTCATGTTTGTGTGTTTGCTGGGTTTCGTTTCCATTTTTTTGAGGTTTACTTTATGATCTTCAGGGTGTATGTCATGATTCACAGGAAATTTCTTTGATTATGATCAAAAGTGTTCACCTGCTCAAATGCATTTATGTGAACTTTGAGAAATGAGCCCTTTTTTTTTTTTGTACTCAATGGTTCCTGTTATTAGACAGCACTTACAATCTGTGATTTTGTTTCTTTTTTTTTTTTTTCCAAGGTCCTTGTCGGCATGATGACCGCTGTGAAAGCTGTGGCCAGAGTGAAAAAAATTGTCCAGGTCACATGGGCCATATAACCTTACCAGTTCTCCTGTATAATCCTTTGCTTTTCAAAACGTTGGTCAAGGTGAGAATACGTTCAGTTTGTCGTGTGGTTTAATGTAGTCATGTGTAAATATGATTCTTACATGTCAGTTCTTATACATTGATATGTTGATGGTAATTTTGTCTTCATTTGGGGTGTAAAGAATTATTCCTGATTCTGCTTGAAGTTTTTATTATAATTTCAATTTTTTTTTTAGAGTGTAACTGTTGATGTGTAGTTTTGGATTATAGTACTGTGAGAACACAACTTCTGAACTGATAAGATTATGAAAATTATTTGGTAGTGTTGTTTTTATAATTAATTTGATACCCCTTAAAAATATCAAACAATTCACATGTGCAGTTCCTGTGTCTCACCCAAACAGTAAGAATCATGATGTCACAAAACTGTGACATGACAGACATAAATAATCAGATTTTATGCTGCTAAAAAAGCAAGAATAAAAAATGTAGTTGTTCTGTTTTATTTGATGAATAATATTCTTCTCTTTTATATTCTCTTGTATGTAGTTTTGTAGTACTGTTAGTTAATTCCTCTTTACTCCTCCCCGTCTGTGTGTAAAGGTCTTGAGGGGAAGTTGCCTGTCGTGTCACCGCATCAACATGCCCACGCTGGTCAAGCAGGTCTACACGAGCCAGATTCAACTCCTCGAAAACGGATTTCTCACAGAGGCCCAAGAGCTGGTGGAGAGATTCTCTCATTCTGAGAAAGCCAAAGATATCGCAGTCGCAGAAGTGGAGGCATATGTGCTGGATGTTTTGAGAAGTATGATACAGCTCTTGGCTTGTGTGTTTTTCCTGTCTTTTTAAGATATTGAAAAGTGGGGTGGGGGGGGGGGGTGTTGTTGTTAATGGGTTGTATTGGTATTATGAACTGACTATGGGTATGAAACAGATTTTTTTTTACAAATCTGAAATTCTTCTTTAGATCTTGTTTGTTAACATATTTTTGTACCTCATTTGGACTCAGGTTTGTTTACACGAAAGGATGGTCCGTGTTTTCTGTTTTGTGGGATGGTTGATGGGTGCTCTGTTGAGGAGTGGGTGGTTGGCGGGTGCTCTGGTGTGTTGTCGTTTGCTTTTTCTTTCCTATCCAACATCTATCATCTTTATCTCCCCTCCTTCTTGTTTGTGTTTGTCACTCTCTTGTAACAGCTCTAATCTTGGGCATATAAATATGACCTTTTGTGTTGCGAGTGCCGTAAAACACTTACTAAAACTAACTCTGTTGAGGTGTGCATTTTGATCTTCCCTGCTTTGTTTATATTTATTTTATCCTAGCCAAATGTTGCTGATGTTTGGCAGTCTGGCCAGGCAAGACTTCAACTTATCGACTATATGTTCCCTATTTTTTCTTGTCAGATTCTGACAGAGCTGACCACTCCATGTCCAAGAACAAGCTGACACAGATCAAGAATACAGTGAACACTGCCTTGAAAAGTCTGACCACTGTGTCTTCGGTTTGCTGTCACTGTGAAACTCAGAACCGCTCCCTGAAGCCTGAGTACAATCACAGTATCATTGGCACAAAAGTGGAGGCTAGAAAGTCTCTGCAGGCAGTTAGAGCTCAGAGGTGTGTATTTAGTCACTTTTGTTACACTCGTACAAAAAGCTTTCGTTTATCCTCTTGATGTGAATGTGTTGTCCTTAATTGTCACCTTCAGTAGCTGCAGAAAGAATTCTATAGTCGTGAAGTGAACTTTCGCAGAGGTGAACAACTTGTGTTTCGCGCGCTCATATGACCTTAGCAGTTGCGAGCGCCGTAAAACCTTATACTATACATACATACAGAATTCTATGTAAAAAGACATTTTCTGTGGGTGGTTGGTGGGTGCTCTGGTGTTGTTTGCTCCTTCTTTCCTGTCAAACATCTATCGTCCTTATCTCCCCTTCTTCTTTTTTATGTTTGTTACTCTCTTGTAACACCTCTAATCTTCTGGCGCTCATATGACCTTATGCAGTTGCGAGAGCCGTAAAACCTTTACTAAAACTAACAAAAAAACATTTTCTCCTGTCATTTTACTTTTTGATTCCAAAACTGAAGCTGTACTTCTTATGAACTGAGAGACAGAAAGGCAAGGAAACAATAAGGTTCATACGATGAGTTTTTACAAAATTATTGGGTGACAGTTAGAGTTTTTATCATTATAAATTCTTGTGGATTGAATTAGGTTTATTTAATTGCCTTCTGCTAACAGCTCTTCAAGTTTTATTCATATAACTGAACATTTATTTTGCATAAACCAAAGTGACTCAGGCAGACCTCTTTATTCTTAGGCTGATGAAACATGATGGTTGACAATAGTATATATAAGTCGCTCACACATCAATGTGTTTATTTCGAACTTAAGTTTCTTTTAATCCTATCTTGCCATATCAAAACCAGGACCAGGGAGTTGTCGGAGGAGCATGAGGAGGAGAATGGAGGAAATCGAGAGGAAGAAGTTGTGATGGAGGGAGACAATGAGGAAAAGGAACAGGATAAAGATCCTGTCAGTGAAGACATATCATTAGACAAAGAACTACAGACACAAATGGATCATTTCCTCAACTCTAAGCACAAGCGTTGCATCCTGTATCCCAATGTCGCTAAAGAGCACATGAAAATGGTAGGTGTCTTCCAACTGAATGTTATAAACAATGCTGTTGTTGTTGTTTTTTTAAAGAAAGATTCAGTGTGGGTGGTTTGCGGGTGCTCTGGTGTGGTTTGCTTCTTCTTTCCTATGAAACGTCTATGTCTTTTTTATGTTTGTTATTCTCTTGTAACACCTCTAATCTTCTGGCGCTCATATGACCTTATGCAGTTGTGAGCACTGTAAAACCTCTACTAAAACTAAAAACTAAAAGATTCAGTAATAAGATCTGCCGTTAATGTTGTTTTACAGACATCTCTTGCTTTACATTTTGAAAAACAGCATCTGGCTCGCATCTTACTTCAACAGCAGGCAATGTTGTCATGCTTAGCATGGTTTATGCTTAACTTAAATAATTGACAGCTTCTTGAAACAAATTATCTATATCTGTGACGGTTGTATGGAAATGGAGTTGTTAAAGGCTGTTTATGTTTTTTTGGTTTTTTAGGCTGTATGAGGGGATAAAAAAGAAGCAACCCCACTTTCACATTTGCTGTTTCAGGAGAATGTAAGCTTCATATGAATGACATTCCCATTCATTCCTATGTGTATGTGGCTGGGATTTTTTTGTTCTTTTGTTCTTTTTTTTGGTTCTTTTAAACTGTGTAGGGATGATTGTTTAAAAATACAGTATGCAGGGACATTGTTATACAGCGACAACAAATGTTTAAAAAAAATTATCTTTCGTCTGGATTTCACCAGGTTTGGGAATATGAGAAGGAGTTTTTATCCAAAATTCTTCCGTTCCTGACACGAGTGCACGGAGCAGAGGTTGCCACGGAGGTCTTCTTCATGGAAGTGCTGCCAGTGCCTCCTACGCGGTTCAGACCGGTATGTTCTGAATGTCGTTGTGTTTGCGTTTGTGTCATCATAGTTATTTCAGAAAAAAAAATTTTAATTTCTTTTTTGAAAATTTTGGCAAACTAAGATTCAGAAGATTAAATTTGACTCGCAATGTCACTTTATTCACATTCTACTATGAATCTCTGCAATATATCAGTCATGATGACACAAAATGAAAAATACCCTGAAAGTAATTTATGGAATATATAATTGTTTTCTCATTGCTTAAATTTCTAACATAAGCATATAAAAGGGTGAGTACCACAGAAAAAAAGGAATTCTGAACGTCTTTGTGTTTGCATTTGTGTCCTCATAGTTATGTCTGAAAGAAATGAAACACTTTCCATGTTCATATTTTAATTCATTTTGTGAAAATTTTTGCAAGCAAAGATTCAGGAGATTCAGTTTGATTCACAGTGTATGCTAATGGTGAAAAAATGCCACTTTATTCACTTTTTACTATGACTCTGTGCAAAATACCAAATATCTTTCGAACATAACCACGATGACACATAATGGAGAAACGTTTGTCGTCGTTTTGGAAGATATCATCAATTTACATCAAATTTTCCCCTCTCGTTGACATCTAGCCAAGCACGTGTAATTGCATGTAGATCTAGTACTGCTTGACAATTGAAATGCAGTGCGATGTTAATCATGACTTCGTTTAAATTTAGTTAAATGGGGGAGAGGGAAACATTTTTCGGACATAACAGCTTTTTTCGAACAAAACATGTTAACGGTGATTGGGTCTGGATCGATAACAACAAGGTGATTGGGAAAATTCTCTACCCTGAGTCAGAAAAAAAACGTGCAAAAGGAGAGAATCATGATCATAATTGTTTGAACTTTTGAGATTACTTTACATGTGGAGTGCTGGCCTTGGGTCACTAAAAAAGCTTTGTCTTCAGCACCTGTAGTCTAACCCAAACACAGTTGCTCTCTCTCATTTCCATTTAAGAGATATGCCCAGATTGGTTGCACACCTTTGAACTGTTCAAGTATTAAAAGAAGACAGCAATGCTCTGAGATGACTGCATGGAAATTCTTTGCTTTCACACTGTTTATATTTAATCCTTTTTAAAAAATGCGTACGCTGAAGTTGTTCTCTTTTCAAAAATGAAAAAATAACCCAACTTAACCCAACCCAACTAATTTTTTAATGAAAAGTTTGGGAAAAACTGGTGTAAGTTTTGAATAGCATCTCTAGAAGGTTATTACGTCAATTGATGATCGTTTCATTCTGTTCCATAGCTCAGCGTAATGAAAGAGCGCAAGTACGAGCACCCCCAGACAGCCAACCTGGCCAATGTGCTGAGAGGCTGTGTAGAAATGAGAGAGATGTTGCGAGCGTACTCAAAGAGAGTGAAAGGGACAGTGAGGGACAACGTGCAGGTGAGGCTATCTGTCTGTCTCTACATGTTCATGATTTGTTTATGATTACTTAGAACCATGCTTAATTCTTTTATGACAGCTGTATTTTTTCCTTTTAAGATAATACTTTATTGTCCCAGGGGGAAATATTTCGTGGCCATACAGGACCGTAAAAACACATGCAGGTATACATGAAAATTAAATTATAAATTAATCTCATTATAATTGAACATGAAGAGAAAAATTAAGCTGACAAGTACATGTCACATTAGATGCATTATTTTGTATGTAATGGTGATAAAACAATACGTCAGCCAGCTGTGAAAATGTAAGAGCCCAGAGAGAAAAATTGTACAGGAGAGAGAAATAAGTGTTTCCCTCTTTTAACAATTGTACCAAAATTTTGTATTTTGTTCTTCCTTTTTTCAACATTTAGGATTAGAATTTCAACAAAAATACCACAGATTAACTCTTTCCGGACGTATCGCCGATATATTTGCGAAGATGGGGTGCCTCAGTATTGTTTTGTTTTTACGTGATCCGTCATTTATTATTACTTTATATTGCTATTGAAAAACTCGGAAAGGATTTAGGAAAAGAGAACATCAAGTTTCACTTTGTCAAAGCGTGAGTTTGGGGAAAAACAAGTGAATTAGTTCTTGCGGTCTTGCGTCAACAAAATGATGTAACCGGACTCGGTATAAATTTCATAACTCAAACAAAAATTGAAATATTGCTTTCAAACAAAAAGCTGCGCATTAAGAGGGCGCCACCGAATTTTGAGGACACTATTTTAATTCATAATTGGCTCAAAGGGAGGAGTGAACCATCTTGTTATGTACGATCATTGATGACGTGAAGGCAAAAGGACAAACTGGTTAAACTTAAGTTTTTGCTTTGATGTTGACATTAGAAATGATACTCTTACAATCTAGTGAGTTTTTTTAGATGGCATCCCTCGTCTTTTATTTCTCCTAGGGTCTGGCCATGGGAGAGAGCAGCGACAGTTTGGCCGCTCACATGCATCGCATGTCCCAGTGCTGGGTGGGCCTACAGTCCAAGGTCAACGTTGTGCTCGACAGTGATCTTGACAACATCTCCAAGGAAAAGTTCAATGGAGTGAAACAGGTAAACGTAGATTTCTTTTAGAGGATGATGTTGATGTGGGTGTGTGTCATTGACTGTAAGTGTGTGGGCATGCCTGTATATGGATGGGTGGACTGGTTCTGGGAAATACGTAATCTGATTTTGACTGGGTTGTCAGTTTGTTTTTTGTCCTAAAAGTATCACGCCTGACTTGTCCCTGCATTGTGTGTGTGTGCAGGCGTGCATGTTTATGAGAGTGTGTGTGTGTGTGTGTGCGCATGCATGTTTATGAGAATATGTGTGTGTGTGTGTGTATTATGTGTGTGCAGGTGTGTATGTTTATATTATGAGAGTATGTGTGCAGACAAGCATGTTTGTGTGTGTGTGGGTGGGTACTAATCCAGGGATGCAGGTTTTTGAAGAGTGTCACTGGAAGGTCCAACTTCGGACTTGCTCTTCTCTAGTGCTTCGTAGCTGCTTTTGTGTTGAGTGTCAGTGGATTTCTCATAGCTATACTTGACTATTCAAATCTAAGGATCTATGTAATCTGGTTTTAACTGGGATGTCTATTGTTATTATGTCTTTGCTGACATTTCAAAGCCATATTTTTTGGCATGTATTTTAACTTTAAGATTAATTTTAAAAATGTTGTGAAAGAATGATGTGAAACAAAATATGTTTATAATTTTCTTTTGAACAGCTGCTTGAGAAAAAAGAGGGACTTTTTCGCATGCACATGATGGGGAAACGTGTGAACTTTGCGGCTCGCTCTGTTATTTCTCCCGATCCGTACATCGGGACGAAGGAGGTGGGAATCCCGCTGGTGTTTGCCTCCAAACTCACGTACCCTCACCGCGTGACGCCCTGGAATGTGCAACAGCTGAGGCAGATGGTCATCAATGGTCCTAACAACTATCCTGGGTATTGGTTGTTTTTTTATTTGCCTGTATAATAAAAATGCTTTTAAAAACAAAAGCTTTGTATGTAATTTAAAAAACGAAATTTTGAATTTTTCTTTGTTTCTTGTTTCAAAATATACATTTAATAGCGTGCAGGTATGGATTTATTATTCAAAAGTAGATGTGTGTCTCCTTTAATCATAAAGAATGGATGGGAAAAGGGATATTATAGTCTTTTCCATTCTATTCCTTGCTACTATTATTGATTCTACTGATTGTAGTATTTTACCTTTCAGCCCACTCTATACAAACACATATTTTACAATGCTTTTTCTGTTCTGTGTGACATATAGTGCTGTCAGTGTCATCAATGAGGATGGGAGTGTGGTGAGGTTGAGCCCGACCAACGAGACCCAGAGAGAGGCTATCGCGAAACAGCTGCTGGTGCCCGACAACGATCACGGTGGTTCTAAAACGGTGAGGTTTTTTTTTAAGGGGGGGGGGGGGTGCTGCTGTAAATATGTAAACTTTACTGGAGATTTTTCCAGAGCAGGTCTTTTTTCTGTACGTTGACTTTTTTTTTTCTTAGAAGCCACTGGACAAAGGTCTGCACCAGTGATTTTAGACTAATTTAAGGCAGGGGCGTACATCACGTAAAACTTTGCTGGATAGACCAAAAGGGTCCTCTAAAAGAATATATCCACAACAGTAGTCACCCACCTATCCCCTGACCAAACCTCTTACCTCCTCTTGACATGTAACGATACAGGAGAAAAGAAAAAGTCAAGTAAAGAGTAAATGTTCTCAAAGTTTTTGTGAAATTTTATCACCAAAGGAAAGTGGTCATTTTTACTGTTTTTGCTTAATTATACTGTAACTGTCTTGCATATTTTTTCTGTCTGAAAATGTCCTTAGTGCTATTGAAGGCGGAACATGAATCTTTAACACTATGCCCCCACGGGATGCCAATCGGCGATGGTAAGAAGCCGCTCCTCTTCCCCCACAGGACGCCGATCGGCGACGGTGTGATATTGCGTGTACCGCACCTGTATCCTGGTCTGTGGGGATAAGTGTGTGGGTGAAAAGTGTTAAAATACCGCAGCCAGAGGACTTGTGTGTTGTATTAAATGGGGAGGGCTGTTTGTTTTATTTTTGGAGAACTAAAATTTGTGTCTGCTACGTTGCACAGGTTTGCCGTCATCTGATCAACGGGGACTACTTGCTGCTGAATCGTCAGCCGACCTTGCACAGAGTCAGCATACAAGCTCACAAGGTAGTGGATCTAGTTGCTATGCTGTAGTTATGGAAGCTTGGCCATTTTCTTTGTCTCTAGTTTTTCAAGTGAAAGGGAGAGGAACCTTTGTTTTGTTACTCCTCGTGAGTTGAGGAAAATACAACATGCCTTTGTTTATGGAGTATTATTAGGACTTTTTGTTAGTTTTTGTATTTTAAATGATTTATGAGTTTGTTAATAGTTTGTAGCAAATATAAACCTAAGTGGGGTTAACTCTTTGGAGACCCAGCGGACACATACGTCCGATGAGCACCAGAGCAAAGGAAACGTTTCTGCACATTGCAAACCATCACTCACAAATCAAGAACACGAGTCTGCATATTTTGAAGAATGGTTTGTATGTTGGTACATGCCTTCTTAAAGTTTCAGATTAAGAGAACAAATTCGAACAATCTTGTTTGTGAATTATGAAGTTAAACCCTAAAACAATGGATGTTCAAGTTTTGTTGAGTGCCCAGAATGAACGTCCTCAGAGAGATAATGTCTATCTTTGACACGGACAGTGGGGTTAATGTCTATCTTTGAGATGGACAATGTGGCTGTAGTTTCTTAAGGCTGAGGAAAAGTTTGAATTTTCTAGTAATCCATGCCAGTAGGGATGGTTGTTACAAATATCTTATTTCTCATATGATTGTTCTTTTCCTTTTTTGTTTGTTATATCAGCATTTCATTTTTTTAAACTTTCCAATGATTTTGTATTTTTAAGGCTGGAAGTATGAAACAAAACTTTTTACTTTATAATTTCTTCTTAGGCAAGAGTTCTGCCCAACATCAAGACACTGAGAATGCATTACTCCAATTGTAAAGCTTACAATGCTGATTTTGACGGTGATGAAATGAATGCCCACTTTCCTCAATGTGAACTGAGCAGAGCGGAGGCTGAAGCTATTGGTAATGTTATTTATGATAATATTCATCCAGAGCTGACACTCATTTTTTTCTCTGTAATTTCATTTTGTCATTTCCATTTTCCATCTGATAAGTGTGTGATCTGTGGACTGGTCCTTTCTTTCCAGTTTATCAATCTTTTCTGTCTGCTGCTTTACTTTTTGCCGCCACTAATATTGTGTTCCCGTCAAAATAGTTTTCCATTTGTCAAAATTAATGTTTGTCATGTAGATTTGTGCGGGAAAAGTGAAGATGCTGTAAGGCAAAAGCTAGTTGTGATTTGAAATCGTTTTGTTATAGATGATAATCATTTTGTCATTATTAAACAAATGTCTCTAAAGAATTTGTGAGGTAATGATCTGGCACTTTGCCATTATTGTGTTGAAGTGCTTCTCTTTACCCAAACAAAAAAACAACAAGCCTTTTACTTGTAGAATGTGAATCTGATTCTCGTGTAGGGAGATGTTTTATTAAGCCTTTCTCATTCATGTGGCTCAGTGGGGCAGAAGCTACTCTAGTGCGGTTTGCTCCTGCTTGTCAATCAAATATCTATCATCTATATCTCTCCTCCTTCTTTTCTTTGTATTTTAATCTCTTGTGACACCTCTAATCTTTGGTGCGGGTGGTTGAAGGGCGCCCCTGGTAGGTCCTACTTCTTCGCACTTTCCCTCTGTTGTTTCTGTCTGCCTGTCTTTCATTTTCCCCAGCACTAAATGACCATTATTGTGTCGATGTACTTCTCTTTACTCAAACAACCCCCCAAAAATTTTTGACAGTTGTAGGTGCCGTAAAACCCTATCTAAAACTAAAACAAAAACCTTTGGTGTGTGTCGTCTTGTGTCCAACAGTGTGCACTGACCACCAGTACCTGGCCCCCAGAGACGGAGCTCCCCTGGCAGGTCTTATCCAGGATCACATGGTGGCCGGTGTGGCGCTCACCATCCGGGGTCGATTCTTTACGCAGTGAGTGCTTTGTCATATTATTGTGTCTCTGTCAATTTTTGTTGCTTTTAAGCACAAGAAGGCTATCCTGAAAAATGCTGTTTTGGGGAAATGGAAGGTAAAGTTTTTGCCCCTTGTTCAGTTTCTTTAAAAAACAAGGAGAGTTTTCTCTTTTACCAAGCAAATATACTCACCAGTGAAACCAAACTTCTCCTATAGGTAGGGCAATGCCCACTTTTGGTGTAGGCCAAGGTTTCTGGAAACCCCCGAAATCTTGGTTAGCCCGCTTGTCCTTAAAAGCGACCATTTTGCTGTGGGTGATTCCAGGGCACTGCTGGAAAGTCTTCTATTTCTTTTTTCTTTCCCTCCCAATTTTTTTGGTATGTTCTTCTTGTGCTTTTCCTCTGATCTAAACAATCATTTGTGTGCAGATATGCTTTTCTTTACTCAAACTGAAATCAACTCATCATTTTTGTTTTGTTTTATCTTGTTTACCAGTGAGGTTGAATATTTTAAAACTTTCTGTGAGTCAAACTGAAAAATTATGAGCAGTTTGTAAAATTCCACCTTGATTTACTGAAACAGGCCCATGCCAAAGAAGTAGTGAGTGAAGTGTTGTAAACGTTGAAGGGGACTGCATTCTGTCTCACTTTTATCATTAAGAAGAAGAACACATTTTATGAGATTTAAAAGTATTGTTACACATTTGTAGAGTTAGTTAGCTAAAGGATCTTTTAAGTCGAAGGAAATGAATAATTATGCTCGTATGGACATATTTGATGTTGACTTTAGTTACCTCTTGGCCCAAGTTTCTCAATCAAAGAATGATTTGTTTGTGATGTCTCTTTCTTTATGTAGTCAAGACTATTGTGGCCTGGTGTGGAGTGCCATGAATGACTGGAAGGCCAAAATTCGCACGGTCCCGCCAGCCATCCTCAAACCACAGCGGCTGTGGTCAGGAAAACAGGTAATATGGGCGTTTGATATAGCATTAGACCTGTGGTACTGTGAGTGGTGCCAGTGCCTTGCCTTTCTTTACATTTTGTTTTTGGTATTCTGACTAAGGCCACAAACTAAATGAATGTGTAAAGGAATGTATGAGTAAGGTAGATTTAATGTGTGCGGTTGAGGAAATGAATATAAGTGGACTTGGGTGATGGGAATTGTTTTCAGGCTTTTTTTTTTTCATGGTTGAATGTAAGAGAAAGGCTATTGCTTCAAGAAAGGAAAAAAAGTCTTTCCTTTCTGTATGGAACAAGATGTGAGTTTGTTCCCATGAGGCCCATGAGGTTTTAGTGGGTGGTTGGCAGGTGGCCTGGTGTGGTTTGCTACTTCTTTTCTATCAAACATCTGCTGTCGTAATCTCTCTTCTTCCCTTCTATTCTTTGTAAAAACTAAAATTAAAGATTGTTTTATCAAGTACCTTTGTATTTCTGCTGAGATGTTTCCCTCACAATCCAGGTTGGCTCTAAGCCTATGTCTCCTTATGCGCGATGCGACATCGCTAGCGATGAGCCGTGAGGTGTGTATCCTTATGGGCGATGAGTCGCGAGGTGTGTATCCTTTTGCGTGACAACATCACACGGCTTGTCGATTGGCACTCCTTTGCTACGTATTTTGACCAATGATGATGCTTTAAACCATCACACCCCCTGTCTGTCCAGCGCGACAAGCTCTCAATCGCTTCATGGACCGATCACCGGCGACGGTCGCGTGCCGCTAGATGTCACGTAGTGTGCTAGGAGATGGGTCTTTTATTATCTTACTTGATTGTTTTTGGAGCGGCAAGGACCATGTGTCATATCGCACATAAGGAGACATACTCTAAGGTTTCAGGGTGTAGTATCTCACTTGTAAATTATCTAGAAAGAGTCAGTGAAATGTGAAATGTTTACTCTAATTACAATTATCTTCCTGTTTATTAAATGTGTTTAGATTAGATTAGAGACTGATGGCTGATTACTGTTGGTTATATGGTAAAAGAAGTTTGTATGTTTGTTGAAGAAAGTAGTATTCTTTCAAAATTAAACTCATTACTGTTTATTTTTATTACAGATCATCACTACCATATTGTTGAACATTATACCCAAAGATAAAACACCGCTGAATTTACAAAGCAGGGCGAAAATCCCAGAGAAGGTTTGTTACGTCAAGAGTGGTTTTGTTTACTGTAAAAAAAAAGCTCCATTTATTTTGTCTTTATGTATGCCTATAAGCGTTTGTGTGTGTGATTTTATTTGTTTCTTCTTTTTTTATTCTGTGATACTGACGCAGTTCTTGTACTTTTAGTCTTTTTAGTCTTTGGTCTTTGAAAGATTAGATATTAAATGGAAGGTTTTTCCTGTTAAACTGACAGCTAGTTTATTCATCACTTCTGGTTAGTTCATCACCCACGTAGTTAGATGGGCACAGTGGTTTGGTCTTCTGTTATCATTTTTTCCTTTTGTGACCAACCATTGTCCTAGTTTGGCAGTGGTGCAATGTGACCTTTATCATGCTGAAAAGCTGAAGCACTCCCCTTAAAAAATGTCTATTCTGTTCTTTGGGTGCTGGGTTTTTTAACTTTTTAGCATTCCTTCCTTTGTACCTCATATTTATTTCTGTTTTTTTTTAAGCCTTTTTTATTTTAGCGCACCACCATTGTTTTGTTGATGGGTTGCTCTTCAAGCAAATATTGGTATAGACGATGTTTGCTACTTTGCTTATGTTCTGTTTATTGTTTGTGGTGAGCTGTTCCAAGGGGATACAAGCTGTTGTACACATTTGAGAAAATGCTTTATGATGGCGTGATGGCTCTTTTTGTTCAAAATGAGTACTGTCACAGGAGAATTGGTCGCTTTTAAGCACAAGGGGGCTATCCCGAAAAATGCTGTTTTGAGAAAATCAAAGGTAAAGTTTTTAGACCCTTGTTCAGATTCTTTAAAATACGAGGAGAGTTTTCTTTATAACCAAACAAATGTGCATACCAATGAAATGAAACTTCTCGTATAGGTAGGGCAATGCCCACTTTTGGTGTAGGTCAAGATTTCTGAAAACCCCCGAAATCTGGGATAACCTGCTTGTCCTTAAAAGCGACCAATTGATAAAAGGCCAGATTTAGAATAAATTTTAAGAAAAATGATTATTTTTTTCTTATGTTAAATAGCTCTTTTTATTGAGTAGTTGTTTACATGGCACACTATATTTTTTATTTTAATTATTACTTTAAAGTTTATTATTTTTTGTTTGTTTGTTTGCTGTTGTTGTAATAAGATTCTGGATTGTTTCTCTTGACTTGGGAAATTTTTCCATATTGTCCATTTGTTTTTTATGAGACTTAAAACATTTTGTTTACCAGAACTGGGCCAAGTGGAACCAGGGTAGGACCTTGGGGCCTTTGTCGGGGAACTTGGAGGAGTTAGGAGAGAGCACAGTGATTGTTAGCGAGGGAGAACTCCTGCAGGGTGTGTTGGACAAGGCCCACTACGGACCCTCGGCTTACGGTCTGGTGCATTGCTGCTACGAGGTAAGCTTTGCTGTCCAGTTACTTGCTGCGTATTACATGTCATGAGGAGCGATATTGGTGCTCTGGCTCTCTGAATAAATCTAAATGTGCTTGTTGGACTGGGTTTTTTTTTCTTAATTTAGTATCAGTTGATATGAAAATGATGTCTAAATTGTCTCTCTCTCTCTCTATTTTTTTTTAGTGTTGGTAATTTTATCCTACTAAATTTTAATTTCTTTTTATCGCACTGTTCATTAATTTCTTGTTTCACTGAGAAATAATAACCCTCTATTCTTTTTGCTGACTTTTTTTGTTTTGTGCAAATTAAGTTATTAGTTTTTACACCAGTTAACTAAAGTGCAAAAGACTGCTGCCTACTATACGTTAAAGTTGCTTTGTAGCTATGCTGATGTTCAGCATCATGAAATTGAAGCCACATGAGGGATGATAGCTGTGAAACTTTGAGCTGGGAGGTGTTGCATATTTTCTGCACTGCCAGAATTACAGACATTTTGGATATTTAACTCTTTGCCGCCTCATCTGGCACATTGGTGATGTTTACCACCCAGTTTCTTTGGATTTTCCCCAAAATATGATGCCTTTTCAGTTTTCATGTTATGTTTTATTGATGCAGTCTAATTTGTTGAAGAAATGTTGCAAGAATTAGGTTGCCACCATTCTTGCGGCAAACGTTTGGCTGTTATTGTGTCTATGATTCTATCCCATTGCATTTGTTCCCCTCAGCTGTATGGAGGAGAGGTGGCTGGACTGTTTCTCACCTACCTGGGCCGTCTGTTCACCTCGTTCTTACAGCGTGTCGGCTTTTCTCTCGGTGCTGGGGATATCCTGGTGCAAAAGAAGGTATGTGTCAATTTACTCGTTATCTTTTTTCTTATTTTTTTTCTTATGGTAAATATTTTTTCATTGTGATTTTTTGTGCGCTTGCTTTTGCATATTAAAGATGGTCAAGTTTTGCAATGTAAACACAGAAGTCACTTGGAATTTTTTATGTTTAAATGGGGTTTTGACTTTTAAAAACTAATTGTGGAAAAAAGAATACTGAAAAATATACATTGTTTTTTCTCCTAAAGTATATGTAACTTTGTAACTTTTCTGTTTTATGCAGCAAATAAAGGATACTTTGTTTAGATCTTTTAGCAATGCTGAAAAACATTTGTACCACAGTACGTCCTGAGATTACAGGCATGCCAGTTGTAGAACTTTGCATGAATACTGACAAAATTATTGTTCAGAATAGAATTATGTGCATAAGTTTGATATTGTTTGAATACAGCTACCAAAATGCACTCGAGGGATTTTTCTTTTCTGTTTGGAGCATTTATGTTATGGTTTTTGCCTTTAATCTGGTAAAGTTAAACCTTGGTTTTTATTAATAGGCTAAAGAATTAATCCATCAGAATGTCTACAGCCTGGGTATAAAAGTTTTAGAAAATAACCTTAAAGAGTTTTGTTGTCTTCTTCGAAGTCGTTATTTTTGCTTAGCGTCAGTTGTTATCTGTGTACTAGCGGAAGGGGAAAAAAACTGGGGTGAAAGTTTCCAGCAGGTTACAGAAGGGGATTGATTGTTCATAACAATGGTAAATCAGGAAATTCCTAGTAAGGAACATCTGACACGGGTCTCAGTATTCCGCTATTTAGCTGATTTCTGCTACAGCTTTTCCTCTGCTAAACCGCCACTTTCTGTACATAATCAAGATTGTAAATATTTGGTAAGTGACTCTTACTTGAAATTATCTTCCAAACCCTCAAATTGGTATGAAATAACCTTGCTTTGATAAATTGATAGCTTTTATTTCAGCATTCTATGTTTAAACAGTATTATAGTATAATAACAATGGGTGTCTCGCGAAAATGGTCTTCTGTCGCGATCACGGGGAAAGTTCCTCTTTTTTAAAAATCGATATATTAATTGCTAAAGAATCCATTTTTAATGGAACTTTGTTTTTTTGTTTTTGTAAAAAGTTCTATTTTTGACCTTTCGGTTTCCTTCTCTCTTGTTTGACAGGCCAACAAAAAGAGGAAGTCCATCATTAAAAAGTCTCTGCATCTAGGCAGGGAAGCAGTGAAAAAGGGCTTGGGTTTGAGCGACTGTGAAGTGGATGAAAGACAGCTGTTGTTAGAATTGAAACGTGCTCACTTCGACAAGGGAGGCAGTCGTCTGGCAGAGATTGACATGAGCATGAAGAACGAAACGGACAAAGTGCAAGATGGCATTGCCAAGTAAGACTTTACACCATACCTTTTATTGCAATAATTATTGCACGATCAGTGGTGTGGGTGGTTGGCGGGTGCTCCGGTGCGGTTTGCTCCTTCTCCTCTCCTATCGAACATTTATAGTCCGTATCACTCCTCCTTTTTTGTATTTGTTACTTTCTTGTAGAGCCTCTAATCTTTGGCACTTATATGACCTTATTGTGTTGCAAGTGCCGTAAAACTCTTACTAAAACTAAAACAGATTTGTGGTGAACTGCGTGTTAATTTGTACTTTGTCCAGCTCTCCTCCATGGCTGTTTTAGGCTTGCTCTGATTGATGCACTTGTCACAATTATATTTTAAAAAATGAATAGCTTGAGTACAATATGGTTGTGCGGGTGGTTGAAGGGCGCCACTAGTAGGTCCTACTTCCGTACTTTCCCTTTGTTGTTTCTGTCTGTCCATCTTACTTTTTCCCAGCACTAAATGACCATTCTTGTGTCTACGTACTTCTCTTTACTCAAACAAACAAACAACAAATATGGTTGTTACGCCCGAGTTGTTGCCATAATAGTATTTGTGTCAAAGGGGAGTGGGCTAAAGCATGAAGTGATTTCATGATTGTTTTGAAACAAAACCAACCTGGTGGGTGGATGGCAGGTGCTCTGGTGTGGTTTGCTCCTTCTTTCCTATCAAACATCTGTCGTCCTTGTCTCCCCTTCTTTTTTATGTTTGTTACTCTCTTGTAACACTTCTAATCTTCTGGCACTCAGATGACCTTGTGCAGTTGTGAGCGTAGTAAAACCTCTACTAAAACTAAAAAAGCCAACATTCAGTCAAAATGATACTTTGAAGTAAAGAAGCGAAAGAAATATGCTAAAATGCTTCTTAGAACAATTTAGATACAGAGACAGTCTTATTTATTTAATGATTTGTATAACAAGCTTTTCTAAAATTGTCTGCTTTTTGGTGTATACTGTCTCCTGTAAAAGAAGTCTTTTTTTCATATTTTGTTACTGTGCAGGTGATGCCATGGAATTATGGCTACCTGCACACCCATACAAACGACACCTCCTGACTCCAGGCGTTTTTTCTATATCATAATAGCTTAAAAACACTGTCCAAGAAATCCACCTTTCTAAGACAACCACTTTTCTCCTTCTCCTCAAAAAATGGTAGGCGTCTTTGACAATTTAAACAATATTTGAATACTGAAAAAAATGTCTCCTACTTTCTGTCAGGTGTATCATGCCAGGAGGTCTGGAGAAAGGTTTTCCCGACAACAGCCTTCAGCTTATGGTGCAGTCAGGAGCCAAAGGATCCCCTGTAAGTTGTTTGTGCAGAAAGTACATCATTTTTGCATAATTTGTTTATGATATTGTGTATGCTTGTGAAATAATGTATGCTCCATTGTGAATCAAGTTTCCTCGGCTGTTGGTTGGAGGGTGTCACTGATATGTCTTCCTTTTTTCTTTCACTCTGACATTTGTCTATCAATCTGTCTTAACTATTTATCAGAACTAAAGCAGAGATACTGTGTCCATATGGTTCTCTTTATTTGATGAAACGAACAAGTATCCTCATGTATAGATAAAAGTGTTGTAGTCTTTCTTTTTGAATCATAATTTTAAAATATTTTTTTTTCTTCTTCTTTGTCTCATGTCCTGATTTTGGTCCTGATATTTGATATTTGTAGGTTACGTAAAAATGTGTTGACATGGTACAAATTGTGTTACAAGAAAAAAAGGGGGGGGATTGTTTAGTCAGTGATGATGGTGGTGATGAGCACTCTAATGAATCATATTTCTTTTCCTTTGTGTTTCAGGTAAATTGCATGCAGATTTCATGCCTGCTTGGTCAGATTGAGCTTGAGGGTCGTAGGCCGCCTCTCATGCTTAGCGGCCGGTCGCTGCCTTCTTTTTTGCCGTACGACGTCTCCCCGAAGGCTGGAGGTTTTGTGACGGGCCGGTTCTTGACGGGCATCCGGCCACAGGAGTACTTCTTCCATTGTATGGCCGGGCGAGAGGTAGGTGGCCCAACTTTTGGTATTTTATTTAACCATATCCGTACGCCCTGGGGTCATTTTGTACCCCCCAAGGTTGTATTCTTCACATTTTAGAACTCTTCTAGTACAAAGATCTCTTTGAAACTTTCAGTATTTCTCAAACAATCATTTTGACAGACTGCTATGCAAAGCGTATGGATCGGATTGACGAGTAAATATCCTCTTTGGAAAGTGGTGGCACAGAGTTCCCCATGTCGTATGGATACAATAGTAAGACACAGTGTACGGATAGGGTTAAATAATTTTTTGTCTCATGTCCCTTCTTAGGGTTCTGAATTAGTTATGGATTTATTTCAAATAAGGAATAATCATGGAAATATATATATGGCTTCAAACATTTATAATTGCAATGTAAAGAGAAGATATTTAGGAGGTACAGATAAAATTAAGGGTTGAGCATTTTTTTTTTTCTGGGTGGGCTTACTCTGACTTTTGTGCCTGTATTAGTCTCGCGGAAGATTGAAAGATTGCTTAGTTGTGTGACACACTGGACCGTGGTGTAGGCAAAATTTATTTGAATTTGTTTATAAACGTAAATTGAGGAAGGATACTACAATATTCTTACTCAGAAAAAGGTCATGTATGTAAAATTCTGTCGTGCTTTGGGTGGAAGAACCTGTTGTAAACTTTTCTCAAGGTTCTACATAGGAATTCTACCTCGGAAGATGTTGAACCTGTTTATGTGGTAATACAAGTTGTTTCCTGGAAGTGGGTGTTAGTTTGAGAGTCTTTTCTCTTTTAGTAGCTTGTTTTGAATTGATCATGATAAGAGATATGTGCACAACCTGTACTTATTCATTATGGAAACTTTATTTATCAAATGAGTGCTTTGTGTGATGTGATGTGGGCCAATGGCCTTAAACACTGAATAAACTTACTTACTTACTTTGAACTGATACGAGAGAGACTTTAAAAAACTGATATAAGCTGAAATAAATTTGATTTCTTTTCTAAATTAATAGGGAAAAAAAAGGAGAGTTTGTGATACAAAAGAAAGCTTTTATGGTGATGTGTTTTGGCAAAAATAAATTCAATATTTAACGTGACTTGTATGTAATTCATTAATTGTTCCGACTCAAGTGGTGTCAAGCAAGTGTCTGTGACAGGTGGTTTAGATGGGTGGTCACTAGGGTGTTTCCTTGAGCAAGACACGACAACCCTAGCTCAAAATACAGGGCGCGCACAGTGGCGACTGGCAATGGCATGGTTGTTAATTGTTCTGTACTGGAATAATATTGTGTATTTATGAATGTATTTGTGCATGTGTTTAATTTATGTATGTTTGCCATTATATGACTGTAAATAAAATTGCTCTTCTGGGATCAATAAAAGTGTAATCTATTTATTTAAAATCATGTCACTTCTATGCATTCAGGGTCTGATTGATACAGCTGTGAAGACAAGTCGCAGTGGCTACTTGCAGCGCTGTCTGGTCAAGCATCTGGAGGGAATCACGGTCAACTACGACATGACGGTCAGGGACAGCGACGGAAGCCTCGTACAGGTCAGAGGTCAACTTTTCTCTGTGCTTGGGTATCATATATCCCTTTAACTAGCCCTGTTCTGTTCATCTGTGCCACAACTAAAACAATTATATGTAAGAGCGAATGTCTAAAAGTTCAACTGCTTCTGAAAGCAGCTGGACATGCATCTTGTTACTCTCAAGATTTCTTCAATTATAAGCTGGGCTGTGATTAACATAGATGACTGACATTAAGTTGTGCAGCAGCATCATTGCGAGGAAAGAGAGTACATCAGAGCTGGCATCAGTTGTCCGAATATTACTTTCACATCCTCTAGACACAAAAGAGTGCAAATGCTAGAATGTTGCTGTACTATGATCAAGGAGACTCAAGTAAATGTTTCATAGGAGATTCACCCCCCGGGGCAGTGCTACTGACTGAAGTGTCTTTAGGCCATTCTCAAAAGGGGGTACATAATATCTCGTTTATACACAGTAGAATTGTAAATGGGCTGATTCATCAATGTCATGCTCATAACTGTGCCTGAACTACAACAGGGAACTGCTACTTTTTCTTTCCTAGTCCTTACCATCGTAATTTTCCTCTACTTCTTTTGTATGTTTGTCACACTCTTGCAACCCCGCTATTTCCGGGGTGCCTTGATAGTCGAAGCAGACTTTGTGTTGTTGAAGCTAGAGAGGTGAGCAGACTGTATGGACTTCTTTGACATCCACCCCTTGGCGCTCATATAACCTTATGCAGTTGCGAGCGCCGAAAAACCTCTTCTAAAACTAAACTATTACTATTAGGAGATTCAAGGCATCAGAAAGCCCAAGAGAGTGTTTTGTAATTTAGTGCAGTGAAGTTCTCTCTGGACCAAGTGAATGAATAATATTTATCATGGCTGGAGTGTACGAGATGTTAGAACAAGTTTGTAGGGATTTTGAGGACCAATTGGTCATGATTTTGAGCTTTCTGGAGATAAGCAATGATTTACATGTTCCACCCATAAGATATGTTTGAGACTCTGTAGACAGAGTTGTATTTGATTTCTCGGCTCTACACCTGTTGGAGAAAGGCAGTGAGAAGAAAATTGTCATTTTGCTTCTCTGAGCTACCTTTCTACACAGTGTGGAAAATGAAACACAATATGTGGAGGATTGCACAGATCCTGGAGATTTCAAAGTTTTTAGTTTTCTCAAATAAAATCTTGACAATTGGCCATTTTCTGTAATGTGTTATCATTAATAATCTAGTAGCCTATGAGCATGTGCCATATGGCCCATTTTCTGTACTAAGAGTTCTGTTGCTTAACTCTTTAGACCCTGAGTTATTTCCACCGTTTCCCAGAGTTTTTCTCTACCGTCACCTACGAAACCTAGTGCACTATGTCTCATTATAACCCCAAAAGCTTGCCTCTAACTTCTGAATGGCAGAAACAAAGGCTTAGTCATTACTAATAAACTTGGTTCAGGAATAGTTCCGAAAAACAAGCAAAAACTTTCACTAAATGAAACGAAACAGATGTCACTGGTATCGGATGCGCCAAGCGTCCGATGGGGAATAGGGTTATTACTGCAGGACCCTATGGGGTTTAAAGAGTTAAGCCTGTAACTAGGGCGGGTTTAGTGATTTTTTTAAAACCCATGCATCAGGTTGTTTCTTTAGAGTATTGTAATAATAAGTAAATTTTTATTTCCACTATCCCTCTCATTGTCATTCTGTATGCTTTTCAATGTCCGCAGTTTTATTACGGTGAAGATGGCATAGAACCGGCTCGCAATCCGTACCTCAAGCCAGCCTTGTTGCGTTTCCTGACTCAGAATGTCCACACTCTGATCGACAACTGCTCCGAAAGTCCCTGGCTCAATGCAGATAAAGAGAAGAACATCAAACGCACCTGGAAAAAGGTAATGATGTCCTTTTCTGAAAGTCTAGTGGTTATGCTACCGGACTCGTAATCGTGAGGTTGTGGGTTCAGGGGTTCGAGCCGCGGGCCCGACGTAGTGTCCTTGGGAAAGGCACTTTACACAAATATTCCTAACTTCACCCAGGTGGGAATGGGTACTCAGCGAAAGATCTTGTCAGTATGTTAGTGTTTTAGTGCCTACAAATGGCAACTTGCACTGTATGCTTCTCAGGAAGTTGAGATTGTTTCAGAATGCTATCAGGTCTGCTGGGGTAATAGCGAAGATTGTTAAGCGCATAGAGCTTGCTGTTGAGTGGGAATTTGGGCTGTACAAATGCTATCTTTTATCTATTATTTTCTTGACATTTTCAGACACTTTGTGGTCACAACTTGTTATTTTGTAAGTGGAAAGAGGATCATCTGGATAGTGACATTATTTAATGTCCCTCTTAGAAATACGTATAGGTGGGCAGTATGGAAATTTTACACTCTTTACAACTTTATGGTCCCTTGCCGCAATAATGCGACGATGAAAATTATACTTTTCGATCTCTTGACTCAGTTCTGCGATAGGCTCGAGAAGTCCATTGCACTCACTCTCCTGGCTGGGTGACTAGATTGTATTTGCAAAGTGTTATGGTGGCAAAAATGGAGATTAGCAATGAATAGGTTGACAAACACTAGAATTTTACAAACATCTGTTTATAACAATTTTGCTCAATTCATTATGATTGCATTTAAAAATAGCTTCTATTGAGACCAGGCTTTTTTTTTTTTTTAACATGGAAAAATTTGCAAGCCATTTACAAAAACTGACCCACTTCATTTATAATTGTCCTTGCTCTACAGTCAATCCCTTTTTGTTGCAATCAGTCTCTGTGGTCTGTATATACAATATGCCTACACCATGGCGGTATAAACGTTAGCAGTGAGTGGTTGGCGGGTGCTCTGGTGTCTTTTGCTTCTTCTTTCCTATCCAACATCTATCCTCCTTATCTCCCCTTCTTCTTTTTTATGTTTGTTACTCTCTTGTAACATATGGCCAAGTGTCAGGGATTGTTGTTGTAGTATGAAAACTGATTATGGAGATCTGGTCAAATGAGATGATTTTTGTACCGTTGTTTCTGCAGATTTCCAAATGGATGAAGACTTACAAAGAAGGCAAACAGTTCATCAGAAGAGAGAGCGGCTTTTTGGAGTTTTGTAAGAGTGACGCGGCTCCGCCCATCACATCAGAGGACAAAACGACTTTGGTCACAGAGGGCCGGTGTGTGGGTCGTGCAAAAGGGGCCCAGATTCTCACCGAAGCGTGGGCGAACCTCAATGAGGAGAAAAGAAAGAGGTGAATAGTTAGGAAAAGAATATATCTTACTTGTCGTCATTTCCATTTAAGAATTAAAATTCCATGGGACATTATGGAAAGTTTGTCAGTGATTATCAAAATCTCTTCTTGCCAAACAGTGGTGAATGTTTGATCTGGTCCTTGCTATTCCCCTCCATCACTCCCCCCCCCCCCCCCCCTCTCTCTCTCTCTCTCTCTCTCTCTCTCTCTCCCTCTCCCTCTCCCTCTCCCTCTCCCTCTCCCTTACGTAAGCTCATATACGCAGTTCCACCATGCAGAAGCAAAGAAAGCTTCAAAAGTAATTCTTGGTGTAAATGAACTCACTAACTTTACAAGTACTCACTATCTCACTATGTTTTCTTCCCAGCCTGTGCACCAGGCAGAGCTGCCCCGACCCGGTCATGTCCAGGTACCTCCCTCACTCACAGCCAGATGTCTTTTCAGAGAAACTGAGACATGATCTCAACGTCTACATCAAGAAAGGATTTGAGGAGGTGAGAAAAGTCTTTGTTTTCGTGTTTTCATCTATTTGACGCCCTGCACATTGGTCAAAGTTGGCATTAACCCTATCTGTACGTCGTGTTATACTATCATATCCATACGACGTGGAGAACTTTGTGCCACCACTTTCCAAAGAGGAAATTTATTCACTAATCCGATCCATACGCTTTGCATAGAAGTCTGTCAAAATGATTTTTTGAGAAGTACTGAAAGTTTCAAAGAGACCTTCGTTGTAGAAGTATTCTAAAATGTGAATAATACAACCCCCGGGGTACAAAATGACCCCAAGGCGTACGGATAGGGTCAAATAGGAATATTTATGATTTGCAGTGGGGTTGAATTTACAGGGGTTTGTACTCGCTCATCCAAGCCCTTATTGTTTGGGCAGGTTAGATGGGGCAGACTTGTTCACTCAAAGCTTGTTTGCATCACATAGTTTATTTTTCTGGCCTGATGTCATGCATTTTTTACTTTTACTGTATTTCTATGCCTTTTTGGCAATCTTCAAAACTTGCTAGTAGTAGATTATTATATATTTGATGAAATGTCTTGTACCAATCAGTCTATTGCACAAAATATTAGGTTAATGTAAGTATTAGAAACTGTCCAAAAAATACTGTCTGCTCTGTCTTCAGTTGTCTAAAAAAACGCGACTGATATAGCATTTCTGGATGCAATAAATAACATATTGGAAACATTTCTTCATCCTGATTTTGATATAGACAAATGACTTTATAGATGAATATGTTTTTAGGGAATGTTGACGAGATTACTTTCCTATGTACATTTCTTACAAATGTGTGAAAAATGATCAGAATGTTGTTTGCAGTATAAATGTTGCTCACAGGAGCTGCAAGCAGGGAATACTGCTTTCTTGAATGGGACTCTAGAGCATTGATTTACAAACTACTGGACTGAGTACAGAGAGAGCCTGCCCTTATATGACCTTATGCAGTTGCGAGTGCCGTAAAACCTCTACTAAAACTAAAAACTAAAAGAGAGAGCCTGAAAGCTATTTCCTACTGTTAACAACAGGCCTATTGAGAAATATAAAATTCCCCCATTGTCTGTCCTCCCAGCGGATCTGTTATTCAGCTTACCCTGTCTTGAAACAGTTCTCTTCAGTGGCAGGTGCTCTGGTGTGGTTTGCTCCTTCTTTCCTATAAAAAATCTATCATCTCTATCTCCCCTCCTTCTTTTTTGTGTTTGTTACTCTCTTGTAACACCTCTAATCTTCAGCACTTATTTGACCTTATTGTATTGCAAGTGCCGTAAAACTCTTACTAAAACTAGAAAAGAAAAAAGTGATAAGTGTTACTCAGATTAACAAATGCTCTGGTGTGGTTTGTTTCTTCTTTCCTACCAAGCGTCTGTCATCCTTATCCCTTCTTTTCTTGGTTTGTTGCTCTCTAGTAACACCTCTAATCTTGAGTACTTATACAACCATATTGTGTTGCAACTGCCGTAAACTCGTATTCAAACAAGTTCTGAAATTGTTTACAGGAAGCCTCGAAAATGCGCCAAAAGTTGAATCCCGAGTCTTTCCGAACGGCCATCAACAAGAAGGTGGTGCAGTCTATGGCCCATCCAGGGGAAGGAGTTGGGCTAGTGCTGGCACAGGTAAAGTCTTTTCTTTGTTATAGTGTTGTAAAAAATTTGTGACGCAACTTATTGTCAA
Organism: Aplysia californica; assembly: GCF_000002075.1. Lineage (NCBI taxonomy): Eukaryota > Metazoa > Mollusca > Gastropoda > Aplysiida > Aplysiidae > Aplysia > Aplysia californica. Next base: position 484,796 of record NW_004797555.1, read on the forward strand.
ATATTTCCTCAACTATCGAACATAAACTCTCCAGCTTTTGCACAGTGACTTGTATCAATTTGTCTTCACAGGTCAATATTTTTGTAAATACCTGTTTACTCTTTTCTAAAAAAAATCCTTAATAAATACTTATAAAAAATCCCAGTGTGTGTTTTCCTCAGATTTTAAAAGGTTTACAGCTGGGACAATTTGGCTTTTAAAAGCAAGTCCGCCATTTTTTTCTAATTGCGAGGCAATGTTTATTGGACGCATGGTTTGAGAACGCTTAGTACAAAAAAAATGTTCACTATAGAATCAATTTTTTGTTACTAGATTTGCCATAAAAAAGTGGTGAGCTGTGACGTAGGCCATATGCGTACGCAATATTAGTGTGAGAAACGGGAAGTGGTGTGAACAATTTCATTTTTTGTGTGAAAGAGATTTGTAGTATTTTATATAAATTTATGAAGAAAAGTCTTTTAATCTAGCCTCAGTAGATGTTGAAAAATATGAATAAGTTTAGACATATTAATACAAACTGCTATGCAAAATATGAATGACATTGATTCACCTGTTCAAGAGATATTTGAGGATAAGTTGCGCCACGAATTATTGTTCTGTTGGGGGTGTCAGTTTCTTTTACTTGTGCCATTATTCCCCACATTTTGAAGAACCATCTCCTCAGTCATTGAAATCTGTGTCCGTCTCATGTGGTAGAAGAAGGAAAACCTTTTGTCTTCTTTTGTGCTTTGTGTAAAACTATTATTTTTTTCATGTAGTTTTATGTTTCAGTGCTCTACCTGGGAATTTATAGAACTTCTTTGATGGGCTGCACTTTTCCCGTCACTTTGGTGTAAATTAAAGATATTTGAGTGGGGGTGTGTGTGTTTAACAATGATGGCAATTCCTTTCTTTTTGAGAAAAATTTTAGTAATTCCTTTCTTTTAGAGAGCTACTTTTCCCCTGTGGATTCTCAAGGGTGGTTGACTAAAGGTTCAACTCATATTGCAGTTGTTGTAATAATAATAATAATAATAATAATAGATAGCCTATGTATAGTGCAAATCCCCGCTCAACAGCAAGCACTTTGCGCTTCACAATCTATGTATCTTTGTACATGTGGCCAATTGTCCTACACAGGCATTTTGTACCCCTCGGGGCAGTGCCACTGACTGAAGTGTCTTTAGGCCATTCCCAAAGGGTGGGCATTTCTCGTTCAAGCATAGTAGAATTGTAAATGGGCTGATTCATGTCACCCTCATAACTGTGCCTGATCTACAACAGGGAACTGCTGCTTTTTCTTTCCTGATCCTTACTATTGTCATTTTCCTCTACTTCTTTTGTATGTTTGTCACTCCCTTGTGACCTGCTATTTTGGGGTGCCTTGATAGTCGAAGCAGACCTTGTGCTGTTGAAGCCAGAGAGGTGAGCAGTCTAAGTCTGATTCCCTGTAAAGACTTAAAGACTTCTCTGTTGACACCCACCCCTTGGCGCTCATATGACCTTATGCAGTTGCGAGCGCCGTAAAACCCTGTACTATAAAAAAAAAAGAAGGCATTTTGTCCTTTGGTTTTCAGGCACTTGTATTAAGATACCCTTTGATTATTTATACTGCTTTGTTGTTTCAGTTTATCGATTTTTTATTTAGAACTTTGCCTTGGCAGGCATGGATAGTCATCCTGGGCGGATTTTTTACTTTGTTGTTATTTCTGGCTTTCCTCAGTCCATCGGTGAGCCGTCGACGCAGATGACGCTCAACACTTTCCACTTTGCCGGTCGCGGTGAGATGAACGTGACCCTGGGAATTCCTCGGCTGAGGGAGATCCTGATGACGGGAAGCCAGACCATCAAAACTCCGTCGATGGACATCCCGGTGCAGGCTGGTGAGGTGGCCAGGACCAAAGCCCAGTGGCTGCAGCGACACCTCAACATGGTCACTTTGGACCAGGTACAGATACTTGATGAAATAATGCTGTGCACAGAGGGTGTGGTTGGTGACTGCTCTGGTGTGGTTTGCTCCTTCTTTCTTATCAAACATCTATGGTCCTTATCACTCCTCCTTCATTTTTGTTTGTTTGCTGCTCTCTTGTAACACTTCCAATCTTTGGCACTTATATGACCTTATTGTGTTGCAAACGCTGTAAAACTCTTACTAAAACTAAAACTGTGCACAGCATATTGTGATGTTTTACGCTGCTTAAACATAATCTTGGCATTTAGGAGATGGGCTGCTTCAGCTCAGGGCCAACCCGGCCCAAGTAAGATGCAACTACAACGCCCCAACAGACAAACAACAGGCACACTTGGTGAAAATCTTTCCCACTCGTGAGTCAAACTCACACCTTCTGCATACAACCGTCAAGATATATATCGATACCGCTATATCATACTGAACGCTTGTGAACAGTATTTTATTTCTCCTCCTTTTGCTGAAAAAGCTTGTTGCGTGAAAATGTAACTAGTAAATTGATATTCTCTATATGCTTGAAAATTATACATTTACATTTGAAATGGGACTTGATATCCTGTTATATGTTGATTTCACTCCCATTACTCTTCTCACTGTAGCTGGCTCAGATGTTTCTAACAATCATGAATATATTTGTAATAATTGTTGGCTGTATTTGTTTATTCTTTTTCTTTCTCTCTCCAGTTACTGCAGTCTCTCAGGGTCAGAATAAGTACCAGGAGATCTAACAGGTGAGTTAGGCCATGTCCAGATTGTCCCTATTTGTTTTGTCTTTCTGTTGTTTTTTTAAAATTATTTTTTTTAAGATAGTTTACTCTGCAATGGAGACCAGTAAAACCCCGCGGGGCGGTGCCACTGACTGAAGTGTCTTTAGGCCATTCCCAAAGGGGGGACATTTCCCGTTCTAATGCACAGTAGAATTGTAAATGGGCTGATCCAACAAATGTCATACTCATAACTGTGCCTGAACTGCAACAGGGAACTGCTGCTTTTTCTTTCCTAATACTTACTATCGTCATTTTCTTCTACTTCTTTTGTATGTTTGTCACACTCTTGTGACCCGCTATTTCCGGGGTGCCTTGATAGTCGAAGCAGACTCTGTTCTGTTGAAACTAGATAGGTGAGCAGAGTAAGTCCGATTCCCTGTAAGGACTTCTCTGTTGACATCCACCTCTTGGCGCTCCTATGACCTAATGCAGTTGCGAGCGCCGTAAAACCTCTACTAAACTAAAACGGAGACCAGTAATATTTTTTTACCTATAAGAAATTTTTCTGGGTCTCAATTGCATACATATATAGAAGTTTTTAGAAACTGGAACTTTTTTTCTCCCTAATTATGTTTCATGTTCATTAAAATTTGCTATTTTTATTTTCTTGCAGTGGGAACCAGAAATTAATTGAAGCCAAATTTAAGTTTCTGCCACAGCGAGACTTTTCAAACTTCACTAACTTATCGCCGCGGGCCATCGTGAAGTACATCGTGAAGAAGTTCATACCACGGGTCAACGCCAGCATCCAGAAGGAAAGGAAACTCCTGGAACAGTCATCGTATGTTCACGGGCACATTATTTTCTCTTTGTTCTTGATATGTAATAACACCGTAGTGTACAAATTTATCCCTGAGCCCACTCTGATTATCCACACAAGAAATCTTTTGTTTCCTGACAGTTCGTGTTTTTAATTTGATGTTTCAACGTGTGTTGCTGGTAGCTGAAAAAAGTTGTCATACCTGTGACAGTGTCAGGGAACCCACTCAACCTGGGAAATGGGGAAAAGAGAGGTGTTTCATTGGTATGTTGCGATGCACAGTGATCAAAGGCTTGTGACATGTCTGCTTGGTTTTTTTTGTTTTTGCAAAAGTCAAGCTGACAGCAAATAACGCCTCCCCCCCCCGCCCGCCGCCACCACCAACGCAATCTTCCTTTAGGTTTCATTAATGATCATTGCTTTAAAAGTTTATCTTCTTTTAACTATATTTATGGTAGCCCTCTCTGATTTCATAAATGATAAACTCTTTTCAAAGTACATCTTTCTGTTAACAACATTGATCACAGCAAAATGTTTTGTTTTCTTGGGCAGACTGTTGAGTCGTGGGAAGATGAGAAGATCGGGCGCTGACTCTGAGAACGATAGTCCAGAGGAGACGACCACGCACCGGCCCGAGGAGGAAGATGATGTGGAGGTGGAGCCCAACGACGGGGACATGAGCGCTGTGAAGGAACACCAGCGACAACTTGACACGCAGGAGTACGAGGGCGAGGATGAGGAGAGGAATGCTGTCATTGGTCAGGCCCAAGGTAATAAATGAAGGCGTTGAAGAAGACCTCTTGATGGGTGTGCTGATTGGAGAGAAAATTGAAGCATTTGCTTCTCTCTTCCCACCTCTTATTTATTACTTCTCTAGTTTCAGGGTCTTGAATATTAGGATCTCCCTCTTCCTCTCTTGTTTATTACCTATCTAGTTTCATGATCTTGTGTGTGAAGTTGAGTATGTAGCTTCTTTATCATCATCAATATCATGCCTCTCTCACTCGTTTCTGGGATAATGGCCACCAACACAAGAGCTCTCTATTTCCTTCTGTCTTACGCTTTAGTCTCCATCTCTGTCCTGCTGTGTCCCATGTTTTATAGCCTGGCAGTTCTTCGACGCAGGCTCCTACACACATGATACAAAGCCTGCTCTTCTCTGGTGTTGACCAGATGACAAGGACATGTAGGTACCTGAGGGAGGCATTGCGCTGCCAAAAGCGAAATGCTCGCAGCTAAAGGGATTTGAAAACAACAACATCCCTTGTTTTAGGTCAAGTCTAAGTCCCTGTACCTAGTACTCTTTGGCCTTCTTCGCTTTCTTTCAATGTGGATTCGATCTTAAGACTGACTCACTGAGAATTGTTTATAGTAAGTAGCTTGCTTACAAGCACAATAATGGCTGTATTCAGAACAGATCAGTAAGATAGTTGCAGTGGAAAGAAGCAGACAGAGCTTACACCTATCACCCTCATCTCTTAGGTTTTTTAACATTTGTTTTTGTTTTCTTTTTTGTGTGATTGTTGTTTTTGTTTGTTGTTGTTTTTTGCTTGATTAATTTTTAAATTCACTCAACATATCGGTTGTATAAGTTCTTTGTTAGTTGATTGTTTATTTTTTGTAACAAATATATACCCTTTATTTTTCAGATGTGTGTAGCGGTATACATTTATACCCTTCATTTTCAGACGTTTACCAATTCCTGTGTGTTTTGTTGTTTCACTTATTATATATATTTGTACTTTTCTGTAGATTTCCTAATTTTCCCCTAAAGATTTTAAAAAATGTGTGCGTTTCATCAGATGAAGATCTTGTTGTGGAGGTTGATCCAGCGGATCAAGCAGAAGAAACGGATCAGCTGACCAGTAAAGAGGATGGTGAGGGCAGTAGTGAGGAGGAGGCTGAAATGACTGGGACCCTCAGCAAAGTGGACAAAGATCTCAAGACAGAGGTAAGAAGTGGTGCAGATTAACTGTCGCTGTGAGTTAAAATCTTTCACAATCGGAGATGAAGTGGGAAAGAAGGCGATGGCAATAGGAAGGCCACTGTGGACCTGGAGAAGTCACAACGTGATGTACAGAAAAGTGGAGAGACATGGAACAATGTTTAACTCTTTATCACTGAGGGGGGTAAACCCACTACGCCGGGGCTCTTTCTTTGGTACTAAATCTAAAAATTACAAAAACGTAATTAAATGGGTCATTAAATCTGGACTAGGAGCCTATTTTGATAATTCTTCATCTAATGAATACACTTCTTGTATAAGAGCCGATAAGTAATTTGATGTCAAAGCCGTCGTAAAGGAATGTGCCCGAGACGCTGTTAGCGGCTCATTGGCAGAGGGGTTCCGACCACGAGCTGCTGGGAACGGCTTGCCAGAGATAAAGAGTTAAAAAAACAAACTAGCCCAACATAGGGAAAAACGGAAAATGTTTGTCTGTGGCCTATGGTATACTCTTGTTCAGGATTAGAAAGGTAATGATGACACATTAGCTGTCTCCCTGTGTGGGCCAAGGTGGTGGTGGGAGAGGTTGATGTAGAGGGTTTCATGGCAAAGCCCATAGAGTCTTAAGATTCTCAAATTGACTATATTAAAGTAAAACAGTTATATAATTGTCTGTAGCATTGCAGTTATAATGATACAAATATGTTTTGAAACAACTAGGGAAATGGTTTACTTTACTTTACTTTACTTTTCCGATCCAGCGGCCATTTGGGTTATTAGGGAAATGGTTCAAGACAAGTTTCATAGCTTGTGGCTTGAAGCCAGGATGGGAAATAGACGAAATGCATACAATTTTTGTCAATTATTTAAACTGTTCCAGTCTTACATGCCTTCAGTTTCTCAATCATAACTTAACACTATAATCTATGAACATTGCCCCTTTTCTATCCTAATATATCTGTGTAGTTTCAAAATGACCTCCTATCTGCACTTGTAATATTTCATAGTTGCAACTCTCAAGTCTGTTGATTTCAAGGCAGAAGAAGTTATTTTGTTTTTTGTTGTTTACTTTTCAAGGCACTCAGTCATGATTCAGTGGAGGATTTCAAGTTTTCCAAGAAATTCCGTTGGTGCACTCTGACGTTTAAGGTGAGTATTGAGAATGTTGTCTCTGTCCCTTTTTATTCATTTTGTTCAGGGGAACTTGGAAATGATTGTAAAATACTTTTTTTCTGTTCTACTTCTTTCCTATAAAAAATCTTTCTTCTTTATCTCCCCTCCTTCTATTTTGTGTTTGTTACTCTCTTGTAACACTTCTTATCTCCGGCACTTATATGACCGTATTGTGTTGCAAGTGCTGTAAAACTCTTACTTAAACTAAAAAGAAAAGTTCTTGGATGGGCTGTTGTCTCCGCCTGAGAACCCATCCATTGGGAGGCAAAAGAAAGGCAGGTTCTTTGGCAGGCCAGGTTCTTCAGGGGATTTCTATGGGGTCATCTCAACTCTTGCCTGTTTGTTTCCCTTGCTTATCAGCTGATGAAATAATAACCCATAGACAATACTGGTGCTCAAGGTAAGATGAAGGGGTTTGGTTGTAGTTGCTTTGGTCTGGTTTTGGTAAAAGATGAACCAGCAATGACATGTGCTCGTGTCTATAGGTGTGTGTTAAAGGGACATTCGCTTTCAATATATTAATGGTGGGATATTCTGTTCCTCTCTGAACGTGGGTGGTTGGTGGGTGCTCTGGTGTGGTTTGCTTCTTCTTTCCTATCATATGTCTATCGTCTTTATCTACCCTCCTTTTTTGTGTTTGTTACTCTCTTGTGACATCTCTAATCTTCGGCCCTTATATGACCTTATTGTGTTGCAAGTGCCGTAAAACACTTACTAAAACTAAACCTCTCTGAATGTTTAGAAGAAAAAAAAAATGTTTTTCCCTTTGTTGACTGAAATTTCCATATATGTGACAAATAAAATGGCATTTTGTTTCTCTCTCTCTCCCTCAGTACGACCACCACCAGCTTCAGCTGGACGTGCAGAGGTTGTTTGAGCGGGCGGTCAAGAGTTCGGTGCTGCACAGAGTCACCGGCATCAACAGGGCGTTCTTGTCGGAGGTCCGGAAAGACATGGAACCGGAGCTGCACCTGAAGACGGATGGGATCAACATCCAGGTCTGTGTGTGTGTGGGGGTGGGGGGTGTGGAGAAGACTGTTTCCTCTAGCATTAGCACAGTGGTTCTTATGTTTCCTATAGCACAGTGGTTCTTAACTCTTTAAACCCTGAGTTTTTTCCACCGTTTCCTGGAGTTTTTTCTACAGTCACCTAAACCTGGTGCACTATGTATCATTATAACCCCAAAAGCTTGCCTCCAACTTTTAATAGCAAAATCAAAGGCTTTGTCATTACAAAAAAAACCTTAGATCGGGAATAGTTCTGGAAAACTAGCACTAAATGAAACGCAACAGTTGTCACTAGTGTTGGATGCTATAAGCGTCCGATGGGGATCAGGGCTATTACCACCGGACGCTCCCAGCGTTCGATGCGTCCGATGGGGTTTAAAGAGTTAACTTTGTTGGATGTACTGAACCCTGCAAGTTTCATACATTCACCAAACCCTTTGAGATGGGCAAACGGAACACACACACATACCCACAGGATAAGAGTAGGCTTGGGACACCACTCGAGCTAAATTCAAAATTAATTCCTACCACACTGAAAATCCTTTATGTGTCCCGTGCGCAGTTGTGAGCACCCTAAAACACTTACCTTACCACCTCCTAAATAAGTTGTTTCAACGATACTGAACGTCGTGTTTACGATTCTGTTTTGAATGAATTGCAGGAAATGTTCAAGTATCCGGACATTTTGGACCTGAACCAGTTGCACTGTAACTGCATCCACACCATGGCCAGCACCTACGGGATTGAAGCCGCCTACAGAGTAGTGATCAGGGTAAGTGGGGGTTGGTTAAGCTTATTTCTGATTCATGGCTTTCAGATTGTTGAAAATATATGAAGTGACGGGGTTGAATTCTTCCTGTGTCCCTTCCTTTTGCGAATTGGTAACCTGTTGCTTTATTCTCTTTATATTGTGCTTCTATTTTAAAAAACAGGGGCGGAGACCATGTTTGTGGCTGCCCTTCATTACGAATTTGGCGGATTTGTTACGATTTTTATTCTATTTTAACAAAATATGACCGTAATACCCCTGATTCTGATTTTTAAAAATTTCGGCTGCCCCAACCCACTGCGGTGTGAAAGGGGAGAAATAGTACCTGACCTGTACTGTCACTACATCAGGTGCAGTTCTCTAACTTTAACAGTAGGCTATTAACCCTATCCGTACGTCGTGTTTTGCTATCGTATCCATACGACGTGGGGAACTCTGTGCCACCACTTCCAAAGAGGAAATTTACTCGTTAATCCGATCTGTACGCTTTGCATAGAAGTCTGTTGAAATGATTTTTTGAGAAATACTGAAAGTTTCAAAGAGATCTTCGTACTTGAAGTATTCTAAAATGTGAAAAATACAACCCCGGGGGGTACAAAATGACCTCAGGGCGTAGGGATAGGGTTAACATTCTCTTTGCATTGAGCCCTTGTTGTTGCACAGTGCCACTCTGCCCTTAAGAAAACGGCAGACTTCACAAATTCCAGAGCCAAGATTAAGACAAACATTAGACTGACAAAGTGTAAAAAAAATTTCTACCCTTTTGTGTCGTGGGTGACAGCCTAGGCGAGTGAGAGAATTAAAAAACCCCAGAATCATTGTTTGATAATTGCAACAATTAGCTACGGTGGATGCATGGATGATGTGTTGTGATGCGTAATCAGGATCAAAGGTTTGTGACATATTCTCTAGTTCCAAAGGTTTCTTCAAGCAATAATATCCTTTCACCTCCTTTCCTGCTCTCTAGCAATGTTTTGTCGTCTGCTTTAGTCTCCTCTTTCTGCCCCCACTCCCTCACCTCCTTTGCCCCCTTCCTCTGGGCTCCTGGCTTTTGCAGCCTTTCTACTGCTGCTCCTTGGCTCCTTCTTACTGCTGTCTTTCAGCCACACCCCCGATCTTCTGGTAGGAAAGATGTACACCTAGCCTTCTTGGACAAGGGCGAAAAATCTTGGAGGTCCCGTGTGCAAGTTGCGCATGTTAAAGATCCCTTGGTGGTCTAGAATCGATGAGAGTCAGCTTCGGCCGCTACCTGGGCAAAATTCAAAATATCCTACCAACTGAAAAAGTTTAATGTGTCCCGCGCGCTCATATGATCTTATGCAGTTGCGAGCGCCAGAAAACACTTAACAAAAAAAGAAATTGAACAAAAACCTAGCCTAATTCTTTCAGGATATTAACGGAAGCTCTCATGTTCATTCTCCTTCTTTTTTTGTGTGTCTGTGGCAGGAGATCCAGGATGTGTTTGGAGCGTATGGCATCACGGTGGACTACCGCCACCTGTCTCTGCTGGCCGACTTCATGACGTGCCGAGGCGAGTACGACGCTTTCAACAGACGAGACATCAACTACAACACCTCACCGCTGCAGAAGATGACCTTTGAGACGACCATGAACTTTCTGCTGGATGCTTGCCTCTCAGGAAGTGTGGACACCCTCAAGTCTCCCAGCGCTCAGCTGGTGATGGGAAGACCCATGGGTGTGGGCACTGGCAGTTTTGAGGTGCTGGACCCCCAGTGAAATAATGCTCTTTTTGTACGAAGAGAGATGTTAGTGTGATATCATGAGTAGGTTATTGTGAAAGTTATCAGTTACTAAATAGAAGGGCTGACATCGTCCTAATCTGTATATATGCCCGTAGTTGGCCTTCCTGTTGCTTTGTGCTGTTATTGCTAGCAGCGATTTGGTTACAACAGTGACTTCTTTGCCCTTTTCCTGTCAAGAGCGCCACTGTTTCATTGTCTTCCATTTTGTCACGTTGCCTCCCAACTTTAAGTGACTACCAAAGTCATTCTACCTATTACATCTCCCCCCTCTCCATTAAAGTTTTTTCCAATTGTGGTCTTATTTACTTTCTTATATCTGCATGGCCTTTACGTGGATCTACCAAGAGATCTATTATTTGAGGTCTTGATAGATTTCACTCACATAGACTATTTTCTCAATCATGGTCCTCAGTGTGCTTTAAGAATCTGTAAGAATAAGGCACAGCACCAAGTTTAAGTGTTTAATCTTGCACTTTTTGTGGTTTGACAGACTTCTGTCTTGTCCCTTTGCTGAATTTGAATCTCGTGGTTCTCTCTATATCCAGGTCTTATGTAATTTTGGAACATTAGATACTCTTTACTTACACCTCAGTGACCAGCTGTCCTCTAGTCAGCAGACCGATCAGGACCATGTCTGTCAACTTTGCTTTCTAAGAAAAAGGTGTGCCCATCTCTGAGATCTTGGAATTATGTTCTGAAGTAACTTATGTGTGCCTAGTAAACAATCAAAGAATGTGTTTAGTTCTTTTTGCAAATATTTAAAGAACATGGATTGACACATCCCACTTTCTTCTTCTTTTTTGTCTAACATCTATTGTCGTTATCCCCCCTTCTTCTTTTTTATGTTTGTTACTCTCTTGTAACACCTCTAATCATCTGGCGCTCATATGACCTTATGCAGTTGCGAGTGCCGTAAAACCTCTAATCTACTAAAACTTTTAAAAAACGACATCCCACACAGCCTATTCAATTCCCAAACAACGCTGGCCCTAAAAAAGAAGGGGGGGGGGGGGGTTACTTGTTGGTTGCCGCTTAGTTTTTTTAACTTATTTGTTTTACAGTATTTCATACTGTTTCCATTATGATTTTGTGCCAATATGCCTGCTCTGCATAGAACTTTAGATTATTTTTTGTTGTTTTCCTTGCCAGTGCAGAGAAGGTTGGAGCTTGATTTCTTTATTTGTTGGCTCTGACTCACAAAGTTTTTCCTTGTTTTTGAAGTGTAATTATATAATTATTGACTTTGCATGTGCGAGATGGAGGAAGAGGGCAGGAGCGGAGAAGATGTTATGAAAGAATGATGGAGAAAAAGAAGGAAATAATTATTTGTTTTATAAATGTACATACCTATGTAATTTAATGTAAATGTTTTTGTTCTTGCAGAGCATGTTGCCCACCTGTTGAAAATACATTATTGGTGTTAAGAATGTGTATTAAAGTAGATATATATGATTGTCATGGTTAAACTTGAAATTGGGGAAGACAGGTGATTCTTTTTGTGGTGCTCCTGGAGTAGAGTTCACTATTTTCCTTGTAAACACTGATGCTTTCGTAGCATAGAATATTTCTTTCCCCTTTTAAAAAGTATAAGTGAGTGAAATAAGTAAATGTTACTTTATGGGAAAATGTTTTATGTCTCTGAGACAATGAATTTATCACCATGTGCTGTCTTTCTTGGAAATTTGTTGGATATTTCCAGACAATAAATATTGTTCAAATTTTCATGCACCTTTGTTCACGCTATGTTTGCCTTTATTGCTGAAGCATTTTGGAAAAAGTCAATAAAGTTATTGTGCAAACCATTGAATGTTGTTCTATTTGAATATCTAACTATCTGTTTCTGTTTTGAAGCACGGAAAATATGAGCCTTGGAATGATTGGAAATGGAAGGAAAGTTCATAGCAGCCAAGACCACGTAACGACCGAAAAAAAAAATTTTCCTCTCTAAAATTGTCTCCTTTCACCTTCTTTCCTCCTCTCTACCAATGTTCTATCGTCTGCTTTCGTCTCCACTTTTTGCCCCCACCCCTCACCCCCTTTGCCCTCTCCTCTGGGCTCCTGACTCTTTCTGCAGCCTTTCTACTGTTACTCCTTGGTTCCTTCTTACTGCTGTCTTTCAGCCACACCCCTGATCTTCTGGTAGGAAAGACTACACCTACCTGTAGGAGAAGTTTGGTTTCATTGGTGTGTATATCTGTTTGGTAATAGAAAAAACTCTCCTTGCCTTTAAAAAAAAAACTGAACAAGGGGCAAAAACTTTACCTTCGATTTTCTCAAAACAGTGTTTTTCGGGATAGCCCCCGTGTGCTTAAAAGCGACCATTTGAAAGATGCGTCTCTAGTTGTGGCAGTGCTTTTCTAACAGCTGCCCAAGATAATATGACTGACAAAAACTATTCACTGTGCAAAATTAGTTTCTGAAAGAAGTAGGTCTGCCCATAGCTACGTCATATTATATATAGAAAAAAAAGAAACATGCGTAGATTAGACACTGGTTGTTTTTCACCTAGATATCAGTTCAAATTTTCAAAATCTTGAACACATGTAAGTGTATCTGTAACTTAAATACATCTAGACCAACTTTACCACGAGGCTGAGTAACTTTCATCACAGGGATCATGTGACCTTCTTAGCTCGTTGAGGACATCTGCATTCTGGTTATTTGACAATGCTTAAGGACATGCTGTTTTAGGGCACTTGTTTGTGGTTGGCGGGTGCTCTGGTGTGGTTTGCTCCTTCTTTCCTATCGAACATCTATCGTCCTGATCTCTCCTCCCTTTTTATGTTTGTTACTCTCTT
>NW_004797555.1:497962-500891 GCF_000002075.1 Aplysia californica
GAGGGGGGTGTTGTAGATGTTGTAGGCCTACAAGTATTTTGTTAAGTGTTTTACTGCGCTCGCAACTGCATTAAGTCATGTGAGCGGGCGGGGCACATTACTAAACATTTTCAGTTTTGTAGGACTTTTGAGTTTGTTTTTATCCTCAAAATTAAATGAAAAAACATGCACACTATGAAAAGTGCAAAGTCGTGTTTCTGATTTGTGTATAGGTGAGTGGTTGGCGGGTGCTCTGGTGTGGTTTGCTTCTATTTCCTATCAAACATCTATCGTCCTTATCTCCCCTCCTTCTTTTTTGAGTTAGTTACTTTCTTGTAACACCTCTAATCTTCGGCACTTATATGACCTTATTGTGTTGCTAGTTCCGTAAAACGCTTACTAAAAAAAAAACTTTGTTTACGGTGGTTCGAAATGTCTGTCACAACGTTGTCTTATGGTTGGTTGCTGATCGGACATTTTGTGTCAGATACGTCCGTTAAGAGGGTAAGGTATGAAACACTTGCCTTGTCTGTCTGTCTGTCTGTCTGTCTGTCTGTCTGTCTGTCTGTCTGTCTGTCTGTCTGTCTGTCTGTCTGTCTGTCTGTCTGTCTGTCTCTCTCTCTCTCTCTCTCTCTCTCTCTCTCTCTCTCTCTCTCTCTCTCTCTCTCTCTCTCTCTCTCTCTCTCTCTCAAGGCTCTCCTATTACTATGCGTCATCTACGTCCAGTAAAAGAGCAAAGGGTATGAAAAGTCTGTCTTAAACTTAAGGTGTGACGACTCTTTTAAGTAATATGAAGTAGCTGACGACGCAACATTTGAAGAGAAAAGTCGGTCAGAGAAAGCGAAGAGAGAGAGAGAGAGAGAGAGAGAGAGAGAGAGAGAGAGAGAGAGAGAGAGAGAGAGAGAGAGAGAGAGAGAGAAAGAACAAGGGCTTTGTCATGAAAGAATGAGTGGAAACACGACAAGAATGTCTGCATTCTTCCCTGTTGTCTTTTGTGAAGAGAAAAGTGCTAAAAACGCTGGCTGTCTGGTGAGTGGCGGTAGGGTGACGTGACCATCTCGCTCACAGAATTAGGGAAAAGAACAGATGGTGAAATCAGTCTCAACGGAGTGTTTAGTTTAGTTTTAGTAAGAGTTTTACGGTTTTTCGGCACTTGCAACACAAAGGTCATATAAGTGCCGAAGATTGGAGGTGTTACAAGAGAGTAACAAACACAAAAAAGATGGAGGGGATATAGAGACAATATATTTTTTTTATAGGAAAGAAGGAGAAAACTACACCAGAGCACCCGCCAACCACCCACAAGGGATGGTCTTACCCATAACTTTAAACGGTAATTACTATGTAAGCCTACAGGCGACAACGACGGAGATCTAATCAGCACGTGAAGATCTTGGCACAATCAGCACGTGAAGATCTTGGCACAATCAGCACGTGAAGATCTTGGCACAATCAGCACGTGAAGATATTGGCACAATCAGCACGTGAAGATCTTGGTACAATCAGCACGTGAAGATCTTGGTACAATCAGCACTTGAAGATCTGGGCACATTCAGCACGTGAAGATCTTGGCACAATCAGCACGTGAAGATCTTGGCACAATCAGCACGTGAAGATCTTGGCACAATCAGCACGTGAAGTGTGAAGATCTTGGCACAATCAGCACGTGAAGTGTGAAGATCTTGGCACAATCAGCACGTGAAGATCTTGGCACAATCAGCACGTGAAGATCTTGGCACAATCAGCATGTGAAGATCTGGGCACAATCAGCACGTGAAGATCTTGGCACAATCAGCACGTGAAGTGTGAAGATCTTGGCACAATCAGCACGTGAAGGTCTGGGCACAATCAGCACGTGAAGATCTGGGCACAAAGTCGTGCGTGAAAATCTCCTACCTTATTCCACAACCACAGAAATACTTTTGGGTGGTTGGAGGCCGCTTCTGGTAGGTCCTACTTCTTTACTTTCCCTCTGTTGTTTCTGGCTGTCTGTCTGTCTTACTTTTTCCCAGCACTAAATGACCATAATGGCGTCGATGTTTCTTCTCTTTATTCAAACAAACAAAACAAACAAGAACAAATAGAGCTACGAAATGTGTAAATGGCCCGCATCTGTGCACCCCTGCTCAGAGATGGCTATGAAAGGCCAAACATTTTTACTGAAACATGGAGTCTATAGCTACAGGTACTTAATAAAGTTGGACAACTTTTTTTTGCAATGCATAAATGCCTCAAACTGTCATGGGCTTCCTCGGTTCGAGTCTTTTTCGGCAGGTTAATTATTTTTATAGTTACGCAGATAGCTCAGTTCGTAACTACATGTATGATGTCACACTGGACAACGATAGGGATGGTATGTCATATCACCTCTTCTCTTCAAAGTAAAAAATCAAAGGCACGAGAAGTCAATTCAACTGAAAATGTTAAATTATGTGTCCCGCGTCCCGCGCGCTCATATGGCCTTATGCAGTTGCGAGCGCCGTAAAACACTTACCAAAAAAACCCCCAACCCCCCCCCCAATAAACAACAACAACAACAAACAACCAAACCCCCCCCCAAAAAAAAAACAAAAAAACAGGAAGTCAATTCACCAAAATGTGCAGAAAGCAATTTTTTTTTCAACATGAATGCAAACCATAAAACATGCACAAGAACGTCAGTACGACATGTTTGTACTCATTTAGACATCAAATTCACCTTCTGTTCTTGAATTCTGCGAGAATGAGTTTATGACGCAGTTACGAAGAAAAGAGAGATAAATAACCTTCTAAAAATACGCATCCTCTTTACACACTCCAAAATATCATTTTCAAAGATTGTCCGTTTTGTTGTGAGGTATTTGCATGAGTATAAAGTCATGGAAGCATATACGCAGTAAAAACATACTTCATTCGAATCTCCCCTCGGCCCTCGGCCCCCCCACCACACAGTAAGTTACTACGTACACTT
>NW_004797555.1:501137-508253 GCF_000002075.1 Aplysia californica
GCACACGCACACACACACACACACACACACACACACACACATAAGCACAAAAATGCACGTGTATTAAATACATGAATACATGCTCACAATCACTCTAAAGCCAGACATAAATCACATTCAAGCATTTTTAACACTCCATCCCCCCTACCCATGGTTGTTCACTTTCTACATAAATGCCCGTACCTGTCCCAGCGGTTTTATGCACACAAAAATCTGAAATTGTGCAAACTGAGTGGAAAAAGATGTGAAATTATGTGATTCTGTTGATTTGAACAAAGAATGATAAAGGAAAATAATAAGAAAATAAGCCAAAAAAATAAAAAAGATCAAATTTTGCTAAATACGGGGTGCATAAAACCTCGGGGACAGCCATACACACTACTTTTTCCTCGTACAGATTTACAACATTAAACAAGTTGGCCAAAGGTGATTCGACAGGTTCTCTGAATTATAATATTAACATACTGATTTAACAATAGATTTAGTTCTGTCTCCGAACCAAAGGAATTACATGGCAGCTATCCCGAGCTGTTTTGAGAAAATCGAAGGTAAATTCTTTGCCCCGTGTTCAGTTTCTTAAAAAAACAACAACAAGGAGAGTTTTCTCTATAACCAAACATCTGGAAACCCCCCCGAAATCTGGGTTATCCGCTTGTCCTTAAAAGCGACCACATTATTTTATACAGCCTTGTTTGTTCATCGCGATCAGCTGTGTCATTTGTTGCTAATACCAGGTGCACATTGGCATCCTCGTTTCGGTTTTGTCGATTTTGTCGGTTTGGAAAAAGCTGGATTGTTCTCCAAGGGCGGGGGAAAACCCTGTCTCCGTGGTTTTATGCACCCCCGCATAATTTAGCAAAATTTGATAATTTTTTGGGTGTAATTTCTGATTATTTTCCTTTATCATTCTTTGTTAAAATTAACAGAATCCCATAATTTCACATTTTTGGGCTCAGTTTGCATAATTTCAGATTTTTTCTTGCATAAAACGACAGAAAGCCGACAAAACCGGACAAAACCGACGAAAATGACCTTCAACAACAAACTGAATCGTTTTCAAGGTCGTACGTCGGACGATCGGGTTGGGCAGTTGGTCTATTTATAGTGTGCAGTGAAGCCGCCAGAAACCGAACCGAACCAAGTGAGTGGTTGGCGGGTGCTCTGGTGTGGTTTGCTTCTTCTTTCCTGTCAAACATCTATCGTCCTTATCTCTCTCTCCCCCTTCTTTTTTGTGTTCGTTACTCTCTTGTACAACATGGCTAGGAGCAGCAAGAATAACAGACACCATTGCTGCAACGCAAGACTGAGTGAAGTGGAGGACCATGATCGCCCCCTCCAGTCGGCAAGGCACCGGATGATGATGATGATACTCTCTTGTAACACCTCTAACCTTCGGCACTTATATGACCTTATTGTGTTGGAAGTGCCGTAAAACTCTTACTAAAACTAAAGAACCGAACCAAATGGAACCGAACGATCCTCCAATGGAAAGCGCCTTTGACGAGAGACGTGAGTGCACGCACAAGTCAAGTGAAGTTCGTTTTTGCCCACCACAGTGAAGAATATAGTCTGTGTCCCCCATAGTTTTGTGCCAGAAAAATTCTGAAATTATGCAAACTGAGCCTGAAAATGTGAAATTAATGCGATTCTGTTACTTTTAAGAAAGAATGATAAAGGAAAATAATCAGAAATTATGCAAAAAATGTTCAAATTTTGCTAAATTATGCGGGTGCATAAAACCATGGGGACAGATAACCTCAAGCAACCTTCACATCACCTTGAGACAGACTCCCGTCTGGAGATGGCCCAACACAATCTTCCACGGTGTAACGTGGACAGCTGAAAAAAGTTGTTTTTTTAATAGGTGGTGCCCATTGGAGGAATCAGTTCTCTAATACAAACCGATCGCCAACCGATCGCCCGACTAGCGGCCAGAAAACAAAATCGTTACGGACGGGATCGGCGGATCGGGCCGATCGCTGACTCTGTCGCCTCAAAAACAAGCGTGTTTGTTCTCAGTTTCAGGCTACCGAGTCGGGTGATCGGCCTGACCCAGCCGTCCCGTAACGGGAACCCCACGGGGTGCCCACTACGGATGGGATCGGCCGATCGGGCCAGTCGCCCGACTCGATCGCCTCAACAAACAAAGGTGTTTGTTTTCAGTTTCAGGCGATCGAGTCGGGCGATAGGCCCGATCCAGCCATAGTGGGCACCCCGTACTAGTCTTATACGGGGTGCCCACTACGGCTCGAGCCGCCCGATCGGCCGATCCCATCATCCGTAGTAGGCACCCCATATTAGGCCGCGAGTCAGGCGATCGGTTTGTGTCACGGTGGTCGCTTTGCGCTCTCAGTCTGGCTAGCCCCGCCTACCAAACCGAACCGAACCGAACCGAACCAATTGTGCCAATGGGCACTGGGTATATATGGTCGCTTTTTTAAGTACAAGCGGGCTAACCCGGATTTCAGGGGTTTCCAGAAATCTTGACCTACACCAAAAGTGGGCAATGCCCTTCCTTGGAGAAGTTTGGTTTCATTAGTGTGTATATATTTGTTTGGTTATTATAGAGAAAACTCTCCTTGTTTTGTTTTTTTAAGAAACAAAGAAACTAAATAAGGAGCAAAAACTTTACCTTCAAATTTCTCCGAACAGCATTTTTCGGGATAGCCCCTTTGTGCTTAAAAGCGACAATATGCTCTTCCATGTGAACACAGATCATGACAATGTATTCTCCTCGAATTTTGTTGCTATAAACAGGACATCTCCCGTAGCTTTTGTCTTTCTCAGAAATCGTCTAAATGGTCCTGGGGAATCTCGAATTGAGTCAAACGTCGACAGACACGTGATGCTGGCATAAAAGGCGATGTCCTGTACGTTTACACTATACTCAGTTAACACCTTGATCCGGAAATTCAGTCAGATTACTTGAATTACTTGAATATAGAACTGGGGTCTTAGAAAGACGGGGTGCTCCATGTTTCCTCGCCCCTCTTCATGAGGGTCCATTTCAGTGTGGGCAGGTTGATTGTCTCCATCATCAGCTGATTGTTGTAGCGTCTGATGGGGTCACGCAGCCTGCTTCTTAGTCAGATCTCACGGGAGACTTAGCTTTCTCTCTGCTTCTCGAAACGGTATGCACGTGCATTATACGTAGAAACGCTCATCTGAAGTGAAGTCAGACTTGGTTGACCCAGGACATAGTTTTTATTCACTCCGGAAAGAAAACAAGAAACGACCAGAAGCGCCAGTACACCATGCATAAAGGAGGTGACCAGCAGCGGCACAGTCGGAACGTCACAGCACGTCGCATAAAGGAGGTGAATAGAGGCGATAGAGTCGGAACGTCACTGCACGTCACACGGATCAAGAGGGTCAAACCTTTGTCGTTTTTCCTCAAGGCCTTGAAGTAGAAGAGAAGAGAGCTGTCCTTGAACTGTAGATATCGTCTGGTCTCTTTCCCCCTGGAAATGAAGAGTGCTGTCGTTGAACTGAAGATGTCACCTGGCCTCGCTCTTCTAAAGAGAAGAGAGCTGCCGACGAACAGAAGATGTCTGGTCTCTTTCCCCTGGAACTGAAAAGTACTATCGTTGAACCCAATCGGATATATTTGGTTTCTTTTCCATAAAACTGAAGAGTTACTTGTTACTTGTTACTTGTGTGAAGGACCGACGTCACTGCATAAGGGACATCCCCATAAGCGCTCCGTCCCCTGAAGAAGCACATATCGAAGTGTGTAGATGCTGACGGTTCAAAAGCAATGGTTGATTCCATAGCCTTCTGCTCCTCCCACTAAGTCTTGAAATTCCGCAGGCGCCCCATCCAACCCCAAGCTCACGAAGTCACCGAAGAGTACTATCGTTGAAGTGAAGATGTCGCCTGATCTCTCTCTGGGCGCCGCTCGCACAGTTCTCCAGTGAAACCAGGCATGCAAGCACATCGGTAGACAGCCTGGGATTCCGACAGGGAGATCAGTTCTCTCGTATCGTTCTGACGGCTGCTCGCCCGTCGTAACCTCACACACCTGCCGCCATTTTTACATGTGTGAGGACACGTGTGCTGGCAGAAGTCACCAGTGTGTCGACTTGTGTCACACTGACACCTGCAGAAAGGGAATGGTGAATTGTTTGTATATGGTCGCTTTTAAGGACAAGCGGGCTAACCCAGATTTCGGGGGTTTCTAGAAATCTTGACCTACACCAAACGTGGGCATTGCCTTACCTATAGGAGAAGTTTGATTTTATTGGTGTGTATTTTTGTTTGGTAATAGAGACAACTATCCTTGTCTTTTAAAGAAACTGAACAAGGGGAAAAACTTTACCTTCGATATTCTCAAAACAGCATTTTTCGGGATAGCCCCCGTTGAGCTTAAAAGAGACCATATATACCCCGGTCAGAAGGCTAACTTTAACACACAATAAAGGTCTTTTTTTATCACTCGCCTAGACTCGGGAGTGAGCCGAAAGAATAAGAGGAGGGGAAAAAGGGGGTGTGGGGGTGGACTCTCTCCAAATTGATTGACAAACTTTATAAACCTACAGCATGTTGAATGAAAGAAAAGCGAAATGACATACGATCTGGCAAAAGGAATGCAAACTTTCGTGGATTCAAAATATTTGCTCAAGTCTTAAAAATTTCTTTGATCACGTAAGAGGCAGCTGACAAATACAATCGAACCTGCTCTAACGACCACCTGTCCGATACAACCCCCTGTACTAACGGCCACTTCCCACTCCCCCTTTGCATTTTTGATATGTTACAGTAACGCTGTGCAAGAGGAGCACCTGTTTGAGATTACCCTAACCCTATCCGTACGCCCTGGGGTAATTTTGTACCCCCGGAGTTGAATCCTTCACATTTTAGAATACTTCTAGTTTAGTACGAAGATCTCTTTGAAACTTTCAGTATTTCTCAAAAAATCATTTTGACAGACTGCTATGCAAAGCGTACGGATCGGATTAACGAGTAAATTTCCTCTTTGAAAAGTGGTGGCACAGAGTTCTCCGCGTTGTATGGATACGATATTAAAACACGACGTACTGATAGGGTTTAGATGACCTTAACAATGAGTGGTTGTCTTGGACAGGATTGACTGTATACTCACCCCTTTGAAGCACACCTACCACCCCCCCACTTTAGATCAGTGACGAAACTTTCCAACTTTCTGCATCTAATCCACAATTTCCAAACATTCTCTGAACAGAAACTTATCCCATTCTTTGTCCAATGTAAGAACAATTGTGAGTAAGAACTAAAAATATTCCAATCAAGATATGCGTCTTTACTGCAGCAGTTAGGCGCTTTGCCGTCGAATGCAGAATACCTGAGTTCGATCCCCTTGTTGGGAGAATTTGTATTGAGTATCTCGAGTTTTCTGTTTCCTCTTTGGAAAGTGGTGGCACAGAGTACCCCACGTTGTATGGATACGATATTAAAACAAGATGTACGGATAGGGTTAAGATGTCTCAACATGAATTGGCCCAGACAGGCTGGTTCGAAGCCTGCTTTCGAAATGATTTTAATTGTTCCGAAGAGGGCGTGGAAAACTCCTACACTAAAAAATAATTCCAATCAAGGAAGGGATTGATACGCTTATTCGTGGGAAGTATACAAAGCAGCCACAGTCCTGACCCATTTGCCAAAGACAGGATGGCTGGTCTCCACCGGTCATTATTTGAAATTATTTCTAGTTGTTGTATGTTTGTTCAGTTCGTGCGTTTGGGCTTTAGTAATTGTTACTGCCAGTTTTGTTTTCACTGTTTTTATATTGCTTTTTGCTGTTTGGTTAATTCTAAACGTTGTGCGAACTTCCACTTCATTTAACAGAATGCAGCTCTCATAAACGACACTATAAACAAAACAAAACAGTCCCACCCATCCCTCACACACATTTAAATAGGAGGACGGATCAACAAATCATAGATATATAAATAAGCAAAGAGAGTGACGGACAAATATGCTATTACAAGGACAGACAGACAGACAGACAGACAGACAGACAGACAGACAGACAGACAGACAGACAGAGATATGGATAGAACAAAGAGAGAGAGACAGACTGACAGACAAACTGACAGACAGACAGACAAACACACAGACAAACAGACAGACATACATACAGACAGACAGACAGAAAACACAAAACATATCAATTGTAGGATGCTGATGACTTAACAAATCCCCTCCCCCCCTCTATCTTCCCCGCCACTGTTTTTCGGAGTGCCATGACCGAGTCATAACGCAACATGCTAAAGACTACAACAAAAACCTGTTTTTTGTACAAAAGTCGGCGGAAGATATTCAGAGACGTCTCCGGCGAACACCCAAGAACTATTCGGAGACGCACTCCCGCACTCCCGCACACAGATGCACTGTTTTGGGTGGTTAAACTGCGTATTATTTGCTGCAGATCACACCTAATAATATAACAACTAAAACTGTCGCAAATCATTTGGTCGCTTTTAAGGACAAGAGGGCTAACCCAGATTTCGGGGGTTTCCAGAAATCTTGACCCACACCAAAGGCGGGCATTGCCCTACTTATAGGAGAAGTTTGGTTTCATTGGTGTGTATATTAATTTTTTTAGTTAGAAAACTCTCCTTGTCTTTTAAAGAAATTGAACTAGGGGCAAAAACTTTACCTTCGATTTTCTCAAAACAGCATTTTTCGGGATAGCCCACTTGTCTTTAAAAGCGCTTAATTATTTTCAAGAAAATCTCAAACCTAATTGCAAAATACCAAATTATGGGTTAAAACTTGGTCTAGAGGCACAAAGCATTTTGATCGGTCTATCTCCGTCGGAGACGTCTCCGAATAGATACTGCGACAAAAGTCCTTTTTACCTGTAACCTCCTAGCTCGCCGTTGACGCAATATCCACCGTTCTGACAGACAAAGTTCTCTGTACAGATGTGTAAACCTTGGCGAATGTTGGCCTGAATCAGCCGCTGTGGGTCCTGGCGTTGGTTCATGGACGAGAGAATAAATAATATATCAGTATTGTAATTTGAATAGCACATATTAATATATTGTTATAGATTTAAGTAATGGTGTTTGCATTATGGTTATCTATCTATCTATCTATCTATCTATCTATCTATCTATCTATCTATCTATCTAT
>NW_004797555.1:508380-509564 GCF_000002075.1 Aplysia californica
GTCTGTCTGTCTATCACACACACATACACACACACATACGCACACACGCACAAACACACACACATACACACACACACACACACACAAACACTCACACAAACACACACACACTTGAAATCGTGTATCCCACACATCCTGGTTTGGAAGCATCCCCCCCTTCCATTAGCCCAATACATGTAACGCACTAAGACAAAACAAATGGCCAACCACTCCTTCATAATGCAGCACTGGGCTAAATGATCTAAACTGTGCCTTACTAGGGCTAAATGATCTAAACTGTGCCTTACTAGGGCTAAATGATATAAACTGTGCATTGCTTTGGTTAAATGATTTACTGTGCCTTGCTTGGGCTAAATGATCTCTTGGGCTAAATGATCTACATGGTGCCTTGCTTGGGCTAAATGATCTAAGCTGTGCCTTGCTTGGGCTAAATGATCTAAGCTGTGTCTTGCTTAGGCTAAATGATCTCTTGGGCTAAATGATCTACACGGTGCCTTGCTTGGGCTAAATGATCTAAACTGTGCCTTGCTCGGGCTACATCTAAGTGATCTATACTGTGCCTTGATTGCGCTAATTATCGAGGGTGGTTGGCGGGTGCTCTGGTGTGGTTTGTTTCTTCTTTCCTTTCAAACATCTATCGTCTTTACCTCCCCTCCTTCTTTTTTGTGTTTGTTACTCTCTTGTAACACCTCTAATCTTCGGCACTTATTTGACCTTATTCTGTTGCAAGTGCAGTAAAACACTTACTAAAACTAAAAAACCCCAAAAGATTAAATGATCTAAACTGTGCCTTGCTTGCGCTAAATGATCTGAACTGTGCCTTGATTTTATCTAAAGGATCTAAACTGTGCCTTGATTGCGCTAAATGATCTAAATCATATCAACGCAGACACAAAACCAAACTCACAACTCTATACAACCAGAAAATAAAGGGCTCTGGCTCCGAGAGAAACAATGGACAAACCCAAACCCAAACTCACCGACACGAGAGACAGGTGTGAGCTAGACTGAGCCGTGATGATTTTGGCCAGGTTGAGCAAAGCGTCCATGTCATATCCCGGAACCGTGCAGTGAGTGCCTTTGAAGCCGAGAGAACACACGCACACTTGGCTTGAGCCGGCAAACATGCACGTGCCATGGACACAGGGCCTGGGGATGATGATGATGATGATGATGATGATGAT
>NW_004797555.1:510738-516469 GCF_000002075.1 Aplysia californica
CTTCTTCTTCTTCTTCTTCTTCTTCTTCTTCTTCTTCTTCTTCTTCTTCTTCTCCTCCTCGATATTTGAAAAATGACACCACCTTTTATTCCTTCCCTTTCATAGTCCCAACACCATGTCCTACCCCTCCCCTCAAATCCCCTATTCCCCTTCAGGATTTAATTGATTAATTTTATCTTAAGTGCACAAAGAACACAGTCAGGCTCGGGCCTCTCATTTGCGCGGCTGATTCAAACTTCGTGTTCCTGAATCAGCTGACAAAATTTCACATTTCTTAGTCATGCCTCTCTGTTGTCTCGTGTGGAGGCAGTCCAGGAAGTAAACGGCGAAACTCATAAAATGAACGGCTCATAAATAGGACGAGGGCACGGGGATACGAAAACTTGACGCCGAAATAAAAATTCCCAGAATACAGTTTAAAACTCTTTAGCTTCATAGCCAATGACCTTACTGTATAAATTCCTTGCTCGTAGCGGATACATAATGATCGTTTATCTGAGCAATATTGAGCAATGTTGCAAGGCATATATCGAATCATCATTCACAAATCGGAAACATGAATACATGTATTTGACAGCTAAAGTACGCATGTTATTGTCTGTCGTTTTAGGTTTAACAACCCCCCCCCCAACAAAAAAACAAAACAAAAAACAAAACAAAACAACAACAACAACACAAAAAACAAATCCCAATACAAAAAACAAAAGTAAGCAAAAACAAAACAACAACAACAACAACAACAATAAACCAAAATAAAACAAAATAAAAAACAAACAAAAACAGCAACAACAAAAAACAACAGCAACAAACAAGCACAACAACCCCACCACCCAAACCCCCTTCAATGGAACAGTTCAGTTGTGCTTCTGTTTTCAAATGCCCCAGATCGGCACATCTTCAAGCGTTGTGGAAAGACCAGAATAAGCGCCCTCAGTCAAGTAAATCAAGCAACCTGGTTGTGCTAGCTGAACATCTCGAGCGTTTTCATACAACCATAGCAGCATTCTTTAAATAAACTGGGAAAAATTATGCCGTGCATTACATATTATGGGCTGATCACCTCGATAATGAAATGGTTTGGACATCTCACTCGTACGGCACCTCACCAGCTTGAAAGTAAAGCCTACTATAGAAAGTATCAGGGTACAAGGCACGAGGAAGATCAAGAAAGACCTGGATCCAGGCTGTGAAGGATACCATGAGAACACACAGTATTCCACCCAGCCAGGCCATCAAACTTGCCAGAGACAGGAAGCTCCTTCTCCCTTCGACGCCCTAGAGGTACAACAGGGCGGATAAAGTAAAGTAAGATCACCTCGATGCGGGGAATTGTTATAGAAGACTGGAAGGAAACGAAGTCGTGTTTGTCAGAATCAAGTTTCCGCCTTTTAAAATATTATATTCTTTAATTAACTAATTTTGAGCCACGTCTGTCATATAGCGGTCAGGCGCCGCTTCACTGTCGCACACAGAAGACCCGAGTTCGATTTCCAAGTAGGGGAGACATTTTGTCATCGAGTATCTTGGTCTTCTTGCTGGGATGTCGTATCCCTCTCAGCTTGGGTTGGCCCTGATAGGCAGAGCCGGAAGCCTGTCTCCTAAGTCATTTAAATTGTGTCGATCGGGGCGTAAAAACACGTACATGAATACAGTAAGAAGGCTAGTTCAGTAGGCCTACTGAGTGCCCATTGGGAGATCGACAAACCGGTCGCTAACCGATCGCCCGACTCGTCGCCTGAAAACAAGTACTCGTTTGATTTTGAGGCGCCCTCAATCTGGCTAGCTAACCGAACCGAACCGGAACAGATCGTACCAATGGGCACCCCGTATTAACCCTATCCGCACGTCATGGTGTCATTTTGAACCCCCGGGGTTGTATTCTTCACATTTTAGAATACTTGTAGAGTGAAAATCCCTTTGAAACTTTCAGTATTTCTCAAAAAATCACTTTGACAGACTGCTATGCAAATCGTACGGATCGAATTAACGAGTAAATTTCCTCTTGGAAAGTCGTAGCACAGAGTTCCCCACGTCGTATGGATACGATAATAAAACACGACGTACAGATAGGGTTAAGTGGTAGCACAGAGTTCCCGACGTCGTATAGATACGATTGTAAAACACGACGTACGGATAGGGTTTATGGATACGACAGTAAAACACGACGTACGGATAGGGTATAGGGTTAAGTGGTAGCACAGAGTTCCCCACGTCGTATGGATACCATAGTAAAACACGACGTAGGGAGAGGGTTAAAGAAAAGAGGCTGACCTGGTACAAGGAATCTCACACGACTCTCCTCCCCAGCCCAGGTAGCAGTCACACGTCACGGCAGACTTCGAGATGACGTGGCAGTCTCCGTGCTCGTGGCACTGGTGGGAGCAGATGGTGTTGGCGCTGCTGTGGTGGATGGCGTTCTGCAGCGACGGCTTCAGCAACAGCCACACTAGGAACGGCAACAGAAGATCCGTCTCCATGGGGATGTTCGTGAGGCTGATCGGCATTGCCGTACGACCTAAATCTAACCCGATGCTGTTATTTCAACGTCGTACGGCCAAAATTTAACCCGATGCTGTTATTTCAACGTCGTACGGCCAAAATTTAACCCGATGCTGTTATTTCAACGTCGTACGACCAAAATTTAACCCGAGGCTGTTATTTCAACTTCTGAATGATTGAATTTTAAAGTATAAAACTCCGTCGCTGGTTGAAGATGCAGATTCCTGGTGATCTTCTTTTGCTGAATTTAGTCTGCAAACTCCAAAGTCAATTCAGCAGGCTCTGTAGTTTTTTTCCCATATGCATTCACTGAAGTCTCTGCAGGAAAACAAAGGATAAAACAATTATAATGCATTTCCCTGACACGAGGGATGACGCTTCAGTAGTTGATTATAATTCTATGAAGATATGCGAATACACGGTTGCGGGTTCGGGGTTACTCGGCTTTTTATTTATAGTGCATACCGACTTTGCACAGTACACACATTTTGCCATCTGGCCCGGTCCTATTGGCGATGGGCGTTGAATTCAAAAGTCCTGCCTCTTAAATAGCCTTACACCATTGCAAGAAGCGTTGAATTTATGCAATTTTTCAAACGATTAAATCTACACGTCTTTTTTGTTTTAGTAAGAGATTTACGGCACTTGCAACACAATGAGGTCTTATAAGTGCCGAAAATTAGAGGTGTTACAAGAGAGGATCAAACGCAAAAAAAGGAGGGGATATGAAATCGATATATTTTTTTTACAGGAAAGAAGGAACAAACCACACCAGAGCACCTGCCAATCATCCTTCGTTTTTCCAACAAAACCGGCAATTTTTCATGGTTACTTCAGTGAAAGACTGAAGAAGAGATAACTTTTCATCGTTTATTGTATGAAGAAGAGATAACTTTTCATCGTTTATTGTATGAAGAAGAGATAACTTTTCATTGTTTTTTTTGGTCGTTTATTGTATGAAAAAGGGATAGACGATTTTCTTTCTCATGAAATATGAAACTATAACATGACACTTTGTATAGATCTCGATACCTGTGTTTTGGTCTGTGTGAAAATCTATGTGATAATATTATAGATAGAATATTGATTGAAAACAAGGCGAAACAGCCACGCATCTTTTCTCATGTATTCTCAAAATATAGTCATAGAACATGCGGGCTGTATATCATGCAAGCTAGGTACATAACACCATCTC
This sequence comes from Aplysia californica, assembly GCF_000002075.1. NCBI lineage: Eukaryota > Metazoa > Mollusca > Gastropoda > Aplysiida > Aplysiidae > Aplysia > Aplysia californica. The sequence goes on from NW_004797555.1 coordinate 514,433, forward strand.
CCCTGAGAAAACAATTTAAAAAAACCCAACACAAACAAACAAACAAACCAAACCAAACAAACAAAAACAAGCAAATACACAAACAAATTAACAACAAAAACAAACACACATCCCCAAATAAAATTTATAAACCAATTAACAACACTGTATCTCTACAATTTGAAAGGTTAAAGTTAATGTTTTTGTTCTGTTGGTTTTATATTTTTATATGTCACAATTGTTTGATAGACATGTATATAAATCAAATACCTCATTCAAATTGTTTCAATGATTTCGATCCTATTGTGCTCCTGAAACCATTAAATGGTCGCTTTTAAGGACAAGCGGGATAACCCAGATTTCGGGGGTTTCCGGAAATCTTGATCTACACCAAAAGTGGACATTGCTATACCTATAGGAGAAGTTTGGTTTTGTTGGTGTGTATATTTGTTTAGTTAAAGAGAAAACTCTCCTTGCCTTTTAAAGAAACTTTACTTTCGATTGTCTCATAACAGCATTTTTCGGGATAGCCCCCTTGTGCTGAAAAGCGACCAAATGCCAACAGAACATAAAATAGCTCCCGTCTACAACATTGTTTTGAAATGAGCACCTGCTGCAGATGTACTCACCAAGATTGGGTAACCGGAACACTGACACATTTTTACTTGGACTATTGGGTGAGCACAATTTTAGCCCTTACCATAATTATTTTCTTTCGTTACTTCATGCACTCTGTTAAAACACACTGCGTACCATGCTAATTTTCACACATTATACTCCCGCGATGTACCAACGTTTGCACATAATATTAGATCTCTATGCTTCTTGCCTAGATCAAAATTTTTCTCAAGAACACAATGCCATGGCTGCGAGTTGAAGTACGCCGTTCTGATAAGCAGTTTTATTTTCTCACAAAAAAATCCTGTCATTGGGAATGAATCATACACGTTTACGAGTATCATTAAGCTTAAAAGCCTTTTGTTTTCAAATGTATGAAAATGACGTCTGTTCCAATGAAAGGTAGATATCTGATATAAATCAAAAGCGATTAGTGATAAGAAGGGGCAAGATAATTTCATTCCTTTTCTTTAATGAATGGGTGTCTTGGTGAATATCTGGTAGAAAATTGCGACTGGCAATTGCTTGAAATGTCCGTGGTTAGGCTAGAATGTTGCGTTGACAAGACGGGGAGGAAATGCCTGGCGACAGTTCAGCCAGTGGCGGTTTCCCCGTCATTATCTGTGGGAGACCATTAGAGCCGCGTACTTTTTTTTACGATATCGATACAATTACCTAAAATAATCTATTACCGAAATAAGTACCATCCAACAATTTGGTCGCTTTTAAGCTCAAAGGGGCTATCCCGAAAAAGGCTGTTTTGAGAAAATCGAAGGTAAATTTTGCCCCTTGCTCAGTTTCTCTAAAAGACAAGGAGGGGTTTCTCTATAACCAAACAAATATACAAACCAACGAAACCAAACTTCTCCTATAGGTAGGGCAATACCCACTTTTGGTGTTGGTCAAGATTTCAGGAAACCCCCGAAATCTGGGTTAGCCCGCTTGCGACCAATTTAAGTACCCCCAGCGCTTTACTGGGCTTGGGACCAGATATCATTAAGATTTTGTGTTGAATGAATAGGCTTTTTAGGTATAAAATTATATCTACAGGACAGGGCAATCTTTACATTGTTCGGGCAGCATTTTCTTGCTCGTTCAGGATAAAAATTGAAGTTTGGTCTGTGTTTTTTTCAGTTTCAGCTTAGAAATGGTCTAGAAGTCACTAAATTCCTGCAGAAAGACGAATATTTTTGGATGGGGACTGTACGGTAGGAGGTAATTTTGTCAAGAGGACTGTAACTGTTGGATGGAATCGGCAATCTAATTGTATCGATATCGTCAAAAAATGCGCGGCTCTGATAGTTTCCTGTATTTCTGTGTGGGTGAGTGGGCGGGGAAAATATTGTGTTAACGAATCACTTACCAGCTCTGTGGTTCAAGTGACAGTGTGTGACGACCAGAAAGAACCCACCCTTCCCTTCCTCTCACCCCACTTACCCC
>NW_004797555.1:516927-522349 GCF_000002075.1 Aplysia californica
TCTCTCTCTCTCTCTCTCTCTCTCTCTGTGTATGTGTGTGTGTGTGTGTGTGTGTGTGTGTGTGTGTGTGTGTGTTTCTCTCTCTTCAAAGGAGATGGACATGAGTCTTTGCTTTCAAATGACAATAATATAAAATGGAGACTGTTTCATTGATTGATCGAAACAAGACTAGGACGTCTGTGGGTAAAAGTTCTGCCTGCTGTTATTCATTTAAATCTCTTATACAGACGGAATGTTTTCAACAACAGAAGAACTGGAAGATCTTTCAGAAACGCACTTGTGATGTCAATTATTTCAGACTGGGCGTAATACTAATCCACCGTCACAGATATACGTTTACTGTCAACAAATTTTAATAATTTGCTTGAATGTCCTTTAAAAAAAAACAAAAAAACAACAAACAAACCCCAACGTTTTTAACTTCAGCATTTACGAAAGTCACATTTACTGTAACATTGGAACAGAAAAAAAATAGTAATTAAAAAAAATGAGACTTCTTTCCCACTCCTGTTACGTGTATCGTCATTCAATGCCTGCCGTCACATGCTCTTTGTAAAAGAACACACGTCGGTGATGGTGTTGTGTTCTTACAAGCATGATTGATAATATGGTCGATTTTAAGCACAAGGGGGCTATCCCGAAAAAAGCTGTTTTGAGAAAATCGAAGGTAAATTTTTCGCCCCCTTGTTCAGTTTCTTTAAAAGACAAGAAAAGTTTTCTCTATAACCAAACAAACACAGCATGATACTATGGCCGATTTTAAGCACAAGAGGGCTATCCCGAAAAACGCTGTTTTGAGAAAATCGAAGGTAAAGTTTTTGCCCCTCGTTCAGTTTTTTTAAAGACAAGAAGAGTATTCTCTATAACCAAACAAACACCACTGAAACCAAACTTCTCCTATAGGTAGGACAATGCCCACTTTTGGGGTAGGTTAAGATTTCCTGAAACCCCCAAAATCTGGGTTAGCCCGCTTGTCCTTAAAAGCTGCTCTATACGTTCAATCACTTTCAACTGAGAGGAATATATAAGAAACAAAGTTCTCCGATTTGATATCCCTTTCCGAGAGGACATAGCTAAGTTGCTGGCAGCAAAGTGACTGAGATAAGATAAGGCACACCTGCTCAGAAATTTTGTCTTTAAAAAAGTAAAGAAAAGGGAAACAAGCTTAGAAGTGAGAACACAAAATTTGGCCACAGATGTGCCACTAGACCTACACATAATAATTATGTAATACTACATTTATAATGAAATGATTAGGATCTGTTAAATATTTTATAATATTAAAACGAAGTGTTGATGATCTGTATAATACTATAATGAAATGTTGATGATCTGTTAAATATTTTATAATACTATAATGAAATGTTTAAGATCTGTGACGTATAAAAAATGAACAATACCAAACAGTTGTTCAGACCCTGCACAATTCAGACAAGTTAATGGAACGAAACGGCTGGTGATAAACAACACAAGTCAAACTCATATATCAATTATCATTGAGAAAAAGAGGACGTTTGTTGTTGTTGTTGTTGTCTTTTTTTGTTTATTGATAACCTACTTATTAAATAAAAAATTCACATACTATATAGTCCGACCGATTTATAAGCCTTTAGATTTAGAAGAATTTTTCCAAAGACTGTAGTCCGTAGTGATGGCATTACTTTCTTTATCTTTCTTTCAAACAATAAGTTCAAATTAGTGTGTGGGTTGATTACTTACGTTTTCTCGCCTCTTGGTTGACTCGCTGTGTACAAGAAATAAATTGATTACAGTTATTTGTGAGATGTGCTGACAAAATGAGTTAATCCTCGGACACAGATAGATACATCGAATTTACAGGTTTGGTTAGTACATTTTTTATTGTGAAATGATAAAGATATGGTTATCTTGAAGAAAATGACACGCATTTAAAATCTACAAATTTGATGTGTCGTATTTTGGCCAACGTCTCTGTTCATGAACTGCAAGAAGAAACTTATTTTGTCAGCGCGCCTCACATTTATTTAATTTCTTTTAAAGCCCAACTATTCAGGTTAGCATCTGATACATTAGATAAAGCGCATTACATCTGATTTGTTCAGCCACCTCCATTCAAGTCTTTTATACTACAGACTTGTATACTTACGTTGTATTTGAGCAGCGAAGGGCTACACGTTATTTCAGCTCCTTTTGTCACAGAAAATGACATAGCATAAAACAGTTCATATCTTTGAAGTACGCAAAGTAAACACTAATAACTGTACACAGACTCCTCTGATGTTGATCGTTTCTCTGTCAGTCAGAATGCTCTATCATCATCATCGTCATCACCATCATCATCATCATCACCATCATCATCATCCTATTCAACAGTCCGGGGCAATGCTGCTGGGCAGCGTATGGGGCTGTGGATGGGGTAATAATGTGCTGTCTGATTTGTCGTACGGTTTATTGCCGGTGCTGTCTACAGTGGTGATCTGCACCCCGCCCTCTTGCACAGAAAGATGACCGGTGGGTGAGGGCACTAGCCGGTGTGTGTGTGTGGGGGGGGGGGGGCGGATGACGCTGGATTTGAACACTTGCATACCTGGCATTCTGGGGATTGCTGAGGTACGTGCTGAAAGGTTCTATCTGCTGCTGCGGAACTCAATCAATAACGACGACGAGATGGAAGGAATGGGTTTAGGAAGAAGAGAATGAACGGTGCAGTGATTGAGTTGAGAGAACACACCAGATAGATAGATAGATAGATAGATAGATAGATAGATAGATAGATAGATAGATAGATAGATAGATAGATAGATAGATAGATAGATAGATAGATAGATAGATAGATAGATAGATAGATAGATAGATAGATAGATAGATAGATAGATAGATAGATAAATGGAGAGAGAGATACAGAGAGAGGGGATCCAGAGAGACACAGGGAAAGGGAAAGAAAGAGAGAGGGGAGAGGGAGAGGGAGAGAGAGAGAGAGAGAGAGAGAGAGAGAGAGAGAGAGAGAGAGAGAGAGAGAGAGAGAGAGAGAGAAATAGAGAGAGAGAGAGAGAGAGAGAAATAGTATTCTACTGACTCAGAGAAGAGTAACAAACCACAAACTTATCGCTGGGGCCAAGGTAGTATTTTCATCCAAAACCCACCCTCAACGATCCAGATAGAATGTACCCCCCCCCAAAAAAAAAAAACACAAAAAAACCCCGACCCTGAGGACATTCAGCAAATGATTGCAGGCTGCTCATCAGTAGGCCTACTCTTCCTCGAAATTTGATCATCTTGATTATACATTTGAACGAATTTAAAGGGGGGAGGGGGGGGGGGTTATAAACCTATCTCGGTAACTATGGCCTTTTTAGATAAAGACTTTAAGCAAGGAGGTATACCAGGAAAACATATGTAAAATGTAACTTAAATTTTTAGTGTTTAAATCTACGGTTGCCATGGCAACCAGGATTATTTATTTAGAGAAACTCAATACAAAATTTTATACAGTTGGGATTTTTGATATCTTGAGTAGGAAAAAAGTTAGAGATGGATAACTGACCTACCACTTCATGTCTCTGAATTCGATTGCATAATCATCCATGTAACTCACTTATAAATGCATCGATTTTATTTTCCACCTGTGTAATGTTAGGTTATGGTATGAATAACAAGCCCTGAAGATCTTGTTGGAATCAAACGGAAAAGAAAAATGTAGATGAGAAAAAACATCCAAAATTGAAGTTTTGAGAAAAAACGACATTTTGTTACATTTAGGCAAAATGAAAGTTCAAGGACAGAAAATCTGAAAGATGATGAATATAGCACAAAGAGTAAGCACTTTTTAGATTTACATGTGATTGGAGTATTATAATATGTAAAAAGTCCAGATACCATAAACTGACCGAAAACTGTCAATTTAAATCAGCCCCCCCCCTCCCTTAATCCTGAGGGAGAAGTTATTTCATCCAGAATCACCACCTCATTGCTGAAATACTACATTGCACCGAGTTCGTTTTAGGCCTTTAAATAAAAAGACAGGGATGAAGCAGCCCTCCTCCCAAATTGTCTAAATTCACGTAGCATCGAGGGCTGTTGTTGGTTTTTTTTCGGGGGGTGGGGGGTGGGGATGGGTAAAGAATGTATTACTTTACGTGAGTTATGAACGGAGATCATGATTTATCCTGCTTGTGAAATTGCTGCTAATCGTAATCACTCATTTAAACACTCTCAGTGGGTGGTTGGCGGATGCTCTGGGGTGGTTTGCTTCTTCTTTTCTATCAAACATCTATCGTCCTTATCTCCGCTTCTTCTTTTTTATGTTTGTTTCTCTCTTGTAACACCTCTGATCTTCTGGCGCTCATATGGCCTTATGCAGTTGCAAGCGCCGTAAAACGTCTACTTAAAACTAAAACCAAAACACTCTCAACCACAACTCTGCTATTTTTTGCTGTGGCGTATAATTTCTGATCCTATAATAATAATATTATTATGCAAGTTGTACACAGAGTTTGTAGCCACGTGATGTAGTTACCTTTCTTCAGCATTCCTGAGCAGAAGCAGCGCGCGGTGGTCAGACGACGAAAGGTCGTTGAAGGCAAGGAGGATCGCAGAGCCGTCAAAAAAGAGAGAGAAAAAAAAGCAATGCTTTAGGAGCACCTGACAAACAACATTCCTGTGTCCAGGAATTCGATGATTCAGCGGGGTCGAACTTATTCATTTCACCTTTCCGACTGAGCATGGCGTACGTACTTCCTCCTTGAGGGAGAGAGAGGGCCAGGAGGTGTCTGGGTGGTCGAAGTCGATGGGAGGGAAAAGGGGGGGGGGGGGGGGGGGAAAAAAAGGAACGGCAAAAGAAAAAGGGGGGGGGGGGGGAGCGGAAAAAAAGACAAGTAAGAAACAAAAGGGGTTGGGGTTGGGGAGATGATTGTGTGGACAAGGAATAGAGATTTGCGAGAAAGGGTGTGGCGTGAGTATAACTGTCAGAGAGATGGAAATCCTGACACAAGGTGCAGTCGAGCGAGGATTTTTCTTTTTAGTAAGCGTTTTTCGGCACTTGCAAAACAATTAGGTCATATAAGAACCGAAGATTAGAGGTGTTAAAAGAGAGTAACAAACATTAAAAAAAGTAAGAGGAGAGATAAAGACGCGGATGTTTGATAGGAAAGAAGGAGCAAACCAGACGCCTGATGTTTGATAGGAAAAAAGGAGCAAACCACACCAAAGCACCCGCCAACCACCCACAGGATTTTTCTTCTGCTTCGTACCTTAAAATAACGCCTTATTAGACACAATTAATGCACACTGTGACCGTTTTCCAGGTGAAGCATCAGGCTCGATGTTTTAAAAAAAGAGGAGGAATAGAATATAACGTGAGATTGTCTGTGAATAGATAGAAATATTTATGTGTGCCGTTCCACCTACAGAGGGGTGACATAGCCCACGGGTTTGTTTGTTTGCA
>NW_004797555.1:522581-527715 GCF_000002075.1 Aplysia californica
ACACACACACACACAAACACACATACACATACACATACACATACATAGGCACACAAAAAATAGCTCGCAATAGCTAAAGAAAGGAAAATACTTCTGCGACAGTCGCAAAATGTTAACATGTTGTTAGTCATGAATCCTAAGATACTCCTTCTACTGTTAGGGTTTTTTGGGAGGGAGAAATAGACTATTAACGATTTCATAACACTACAGCACTATCATGATTTCTAAAGTATAGAGCTTTAGATCTAGTTATAAGCTAAGCTTTCTTGAAGTTAGGTTGTAAACGTTCACGTTCACCGTTTTGCTAAAGCTTAGCGTATTTTTCTCTTTTAACCTGTTATCTTTAAAGAGGCTCAAGACATCTCGAAAACGTCTTTGCATCTTCTGTCCTTTTCGTAATTCTATGGATACAGCAATAGTATATTATGATTTTCTTTCTGGATATTTACTGTAAACCTGAAGATGATGTGAAGGTTTTGTAACTGGACCGAAAACCAAAACGTATCACCTAACAAAACAGTTTATTTTTCAGAGGCTTTTGCTGCCGTTATCATTGCTGCTGCTGCTGCTGTTACTGTTGTTGTTATTATCATTATTGTTGATGCTGTTGCTGCTACAATTTTCGCCAATCAAGCTCTTCAAGTTACTTCTGATGGTGCCGCTGTCCTGCTTTGCCCCCCCCCCCTTTCCCCGTAGAGTAGACTGTAACAAACAGTTATAAGTGGGTGGTTGGCGGGTGCTCTGGTGTGATTTGCTTCTTCTTTCCTATCAAACATCTGTCGTCTTTATCTCCCCTCTTTCTATTTTGTGTTTGTTACTCTCTTGTAGCACCTCTAATCTTTGGCTTTTATATGACCGTATTGTGTTGCAAGTGCAGTAAAACTCTTACTAAGACTAAAATAAAACATTTATAATAATATTATGCCCGAAGTCACTGCATGAACGCACCATGATTGGGCTGAAAATGAGAAGTCCTGCATGGATAGACCTCGAGTGCAAATATAAATTTTCAAAGGCTCAAGGCAGACGATGTTCCACAGTCCAATGTTTAAGACAATGAACTCGCCCTTCACAGGACGGACGATAGGTAGGCTATTTTAGATTATACATACATATTATGGTCGTTGGGCCAACCCAGATTTCAGGGGTTTCCAGGAATCTTGACCAACACGAAAAGTGGGCATTACCCTACCTATAGGAGAAGTTTGGTTTTATTGGTGTGTATATTTGTTTGGTTATAGAGAAAACTCCCCTTGTCTTTTAACGAAACTGAGCAAGGGTCCCAAAACTTTACGTTCCATTTTCTCAAAACTGCATTTTTCGGGATAGCTCCCTTGTACTTAAAGGCGACCATATATAGGCTATTCTGAGAGCTTCCTTTTAGTCTTTTCTTTCTTTTACAACAATTATTGTCCCCTTGAATCAAACGCGATATCTGGTGCCAGCTGTGTAAGAAATACTATACATGCAGCAACAACATTTAATATATTGACAAGTCTGAAATATAGCAAATACTGCACCTGCAGCAACACCATTTGTTATATTGACAAGTCTGAAATGAAGCACAAGGTTGAACAATTCCGCCTCACGTTCGTGTTAAGAAGACACCGTAAATAATTTACTTCACACACAATGGATAGACTGAGGGAAGCTGGTGTTTCTAGACGGTCGGGGAGAGACAGCAACCTGCGTGGAAAAGCCAGAAGAATAATATCCAACCTGTTGTTAACTGGCACGATCAGCATGCAGACCCTTTCACGGATCCTGGAGGGGAGGGAGGAGCAGCTATTGCATTGTGCCGCCTGCAATGATGCTTATTTTCCAACCAAGTAAGAAAGTAAGACACCGTGAATGCTGGGGTTTGTTTACTGCAAAATAGCCTCCAAGATTACCCAAAAAAAGTCCAGTTAATTAAGAGCCTGGGGTAGGTTATGGGCGTGTTCGTTCGGGTAAGTTACAAGTCTTTTTGATTAGAAGAGGTGGAGGAGGAGGAGGAGGAGGAGGAGGAAGAGAAGGAGGGGGAGGGAAAAGTTTGTTGAGTGATAGTATTGATGGCGTTCACACTCTTTAGTATACGTGGGACTTGGGTTTTCAGAGTTTCTCCAGACTCCGAAGGTTTTGTTCCATGAAGTCAAAATGAACTGAAAGAAACCTAGATCCAACTAAAACTCCATCATTTTCTCAGTTTTATAATTATACGAGTCAGAGCTGGAGTGTGAGCTGGTTCTAAGCTAAAAAATCCCTCTTCGCAGTAGGCTTTAATTAAAAAAGAAAATTAGTAAGAGCTTTAGGACACTTGTAACACATTGAGTTTATATATGTGCCGAAGACTGAAGGTGTTACAAGGGAGTAACCTCATGCTTTAACTCGTTAAAGACGTAGAGCGGACACATGATATGTCCGACCAGCAGGCAGCAGACCAGTAGCGCAGGTGAGGCACATTTCGAATCATCACACACAATGAACAGAAACACAAATTTGCATTTTTCTTAGTGTGCTAGTTTTTGCCTGGCCTTTATAGTGTCAGTTAATGAAAACATCTGCTTAGAAAAGGAAGTTTTGCTGCTTTTTAAAAGTGCCCTAAAGGCGAAAAATCTTGAATGTCCCGTGCGCAAGTTGCGCACGTTAAAGATCCCTTGGTGGTTTAAAATCGATAAGAGTAGGCTTCGGCCTCCACCTAAGCAAAATTCAAAATTTCCTATCAACTAAAAATGTTAATGTGTCCCGCGTGCTCATTTGACCGTATGCAGTTGCGAGCGTCGTAAAACATTTACCCCCCCCCAAAAAGGGCCCTAAAACATCCCGCCTTCGAGTGTTGTAGAATGACCAGAATACGCGTAGTCAAAGAGCTAAACAAAAAAGAGGGTTTACTGTATTGTAGACTGACGGAACCACGGCCCAGTCTAAATGGATGACACTGATAGACATGAAGGCTTTCCCGAGCTATGCTGGAGTCCGTTAATCATTCGTCCCGTGTCGTTTCCGCATAGTCCAGGGTGCAAAAGCCTCGCTGGTGATTCCCCTTGATTTACAAGTGAAATCGGGCGATGACAGTGCTTTGGGTGGGATGCAGCAAGTATTAGCTGCTGGCTGGCCGGCTGGCTGCATTCTGACGTCCGATTGTCTCCGCCGACCCCGCCCTTTCTTGTCTTCTTGGGTTGAGATCTTGACCTTTGAGTTCACCGACCACTTCGGTGCAAATAAAAAAAAAGGTCACATTCCAGAAACAACGCCTGACTACCACGTCCTCATCTTTCGCACCACTATTTTCTCCAGCGTCTCTGGAGACGCCCTCTTTAAAATAAAAATTTAAAGAAAGGGGGGGGCTACACCAATCCGCCTCAAAATTATGGACATTGAGTTGTAGGCATTTATAGCTTCTTCAGACTCTCTTACAACTATTTCATCGCATTAGAACCCCCCTAAAGCCTTATTTCTTCCCACACCTGGTATGTTTGTCACCACCATTTCCTGATAAATTCAATCTTTTCTTTTTTTTATTTCCCGTTTTCTCAAAAAGCGGGTTTTCTATATATTTTTTTGAATAACTCCACCATTTTTGATCTAATCTTTCTAAAGTTTTCACAGACTGAAGAAAAGATGTAAATCAAAAAATTTGTCTGTTGAATTTTTTGATATGGTGGAGTCTGGATTTTCACGGATTTTTTTCCAAACTTGAATACTACCTCACGAAAAAAAATTCATTAAAAAATCTTCTAACTCGTTTAGGAAAAATTCAAAAGACAAATTTGTAGATCTAATGTTTGTCAACATGCATGCAACCCCCCCCCCCAAAAAAAAACATCCAACAATAACAACATACAAACAAAACAACAACAACCAACAAACAATCAATCTATTTCCTTGAAAAATGAGTGCGGTATTCATTACGTAAGTAACATGTCAATAAAATTAAATATGGCCGCCGTAGCCGTGGAAACGAAACTTCTTTCTTAAATTTGATTGCGGATTTTAAGACTCCTTACTATGCTTGTTATATGTGTGAAATTTGGAAAAATTTGACCTGCTAATAAGCGAGATAGCCTTCAGGTGTAGCCCCCCCCCCTCCTTTTACATGTAGGTACTTCACGTCCCAATAAACACAATTTAGACAATTTAGAAGGCTATCTTCCAACATGCTTGCTAGGGTCAATCTGAGCTTAGAGGGATTCAACGTTACAGCAAAAAACCAGAAATATGTACTTGATAAAAAAATCTCCCCACTACAAGACTGTCCCCAGGTTTTATGTATCCCGCATAATTTAGCAAATGTTGATCATTTTTTGGGGATAATTTTGATTATTTTTCTTTATCATTCATTGTTAAAATTAACAGAATCGCATAATTTCACATTTTTGGGCTCAGTTTGCATAATTTCAGATTTTTGTGTGTGCATAAAACCGCGGGAACAGACAAGAGAATCATAGATCTATCGAACTCGGGTCTTCTGAGTGCAATGGCGAAATGTCTAACCGCTACACCGCGCACGCCGATGAATGCCCTATATTAATCTCTCGCCTCTTTGTTGGGGCATCTCTTCGGGATAACGTTTTATCCATGTATCATAAATTTCGTTTTTCAGACAGAAGAAATTTTTCCGTGTTTGTTTCCTACTAAATCATGCCAGATTTGATCTTCAAGCGGTATCATTATAATCTTCTCGAGTACTATCATCAAAGATCGTTGACGCATATTATATGCATTGTAATACTCCCTCCCCTCCTTTTTCTATAAGAAATACGGAAATAACCCCCTAAAATACCAGTGGTGACCAAAGATGTACACTATTGGTTTATTTAATTATAATAAAAGAGGGTAACTCTATGGTGGGGACATACTTTTTCACGGGATGACGTATCTAGTATGCAAAAGAAAGAGCACAGATTATTCTAATTATGTAATTAGGCTATTTCTATTTGAGAAACAAAACAAATTAATTATTGTTTTCAGCAGCTTCGGTGGTGGTATCAATGGACTCAACAATTACATATGAATCATTGAGGACGCTTGAAAATAACAACAAAAAATCCAACACAAAAAAAAAGCAGTCATAAAGTCAGATGTGATGCAAGACCTAGGTTATGTTAACCAGTTAAACGCTACTACTCTAAAGTATCGAATATCGAATGAGCCC
>NW_004797555.1:527815-530462 GCF_000002075.1 Aplysia californica
CCCCCCCCCCCCCCCCGGTAATTATTTTCCTGCTTGCCACGACCGACGATCATGTGAAACATTATATCTAGAATTTAGATCTAGTTATCTGAATGAAACTTTTTTTGTTGTAACTGGCAAATTACCCACAGTCTTAGTACCGGTACCGGGTTGGCTATCTCCATTTTCTGTGCATTTTGAAAACTTTTGTACATTGGTTTATATTTGTTAATGGAAACTGTTTTGCTCCTAAATGTGAAAAGCTGTCAAGGTAACCTACTAAAATTTCATGATCTTTAAGAGAAATAAATCAGATTCGTCTCTACTAGTACATGGATATGAGGTTTAATGTGCCACTCCCTCCCTTTATTCTAACCACCCCCCACCCGTTTATTAAATTTTAATGTAGACCACTTGCCCACCCCCCCCCTCTTCCACATTCCCCCCCCCCCCTTTAAAAAAATAATTCGACACCTCAAAGTAGTGTGTCCAACACGTATTTACCAACTGCTCAGCTGTCTTCATCTCCCTCCATGGTCTCGCGCGCCATCAAGTATACATTCGGCACTTACACTCACCGCAATAAATCTTCTGCACAGGTTGTTTCCGTTTTTGCCTGTAGACAAGACAAGTGTTATTACAGGTTCGTCACTGTAATAGCTGTGTAACGGTCGATGGGCGCTTGTGTCACGCAACGGTACGCGGCAGATGCACGCAAGTCGCAAGTGGAGGTTTGCTTTATAAATCAGGCTTTTCTGTGCCCTTTTGCTAGGGTCTAGTGTATGCGAGAACACACACTTAAACTCACACACGCACACACACACACACACCCGCACACATAGACGGACACACACATTTACACCCCCCCACAAACACACACAGTGACACATGCAAACACCCATCCATCCATCCATACATACACATACTGAGCATGCCGGTAATAGGGTTCATTACGGCTTAATTAATGCCAAGCTTTTGAGTACAAGAACATCTACTTCTACTTGTATGGATTTGTTTTTCGCACGCACTCTTTTTAATCAGTTTGCTTTTCAAAATCTTTCCAACTTAATTCAAGATTGTTTCAAAACCTTGCACGACTACAACAGGAACGTACAGCTGAGCTCAACAAGTGGTTGCTACTTATGAAATGAAACAAAGTAAAAAGGTCACAGCTTATTGAGCTTGCCCGTGGCGCTTACAGGGGTCATCATCACGAGAAATAAAGTTTTGAAATTTGACAAAGGAGAAGTGTTGAAGACCCTGGAAAAAAGTTGCGGGATGAAGAAGACAGGGAGACAGCAAAACACCACGCAATCATTAGGATACGGGAAATGGGGATAGAGAGGGGACAAGGAAGAAAGGAACGATTATCTGGAAAGGAAAGACGTCGCCATAATCAGACAGTCACCGGAACAGGGGGGGGGGGGGACTGAGCACTTCTGGACCTGTCCTGTGTGCAATGACGTTGTTGCCCCAGGACAATATATCATAAAAAGTAATTTTTGCAGGCGCACCATTAGTTCAGTTGGTATCATATTGGACTACGGAGCGGATGGCCCTTATTTGAAATGCTTGAACTTTGGCTGTCTTGAAGAATATTAAATGCTTTCCGCCCTTTTGACGCGGTCCTGTCGAAGATAGACGTTAAATTTGGAGGTACAGCCTCTCGAATAACCTTACAGTGTTGAAAGGGACGTTAAGTATAAACTTAATATTATACAATGACAATGGTGTGAGGTCGCTCCTTCTTTCCTATCAAACATCTATCGTCCTGATCTCTCCTCCCTTTTTATGTTTGTTCCTCTCTTGTAACACCTCTAATCTTCGGCATTTATATGACCTTGTTGTGTTGCAAGTGCCGTAAAACTCTTTCTAAAACAAATAAAGAAAGACGGTGCGTAGTTGTCTTATGTCCCAGCGCCATCAGGCTGGGTGACTTTGGTCCACTTTCCAGACTTTGTCAAGCAAGCATGCCAGTTTGTCACAAGCCCAATTTGTCACAGGCCTCGACTGTGCCCTGCATGATGGAAGTTATCATACTATCACTGACACTCTCAAAAAGAGTAAATTAATGGTTGGTTGATTGTCTTAATATGATTTTATTTTTCAATTGTTTTTAACGAAAGAACATTCATTGTTGAAATTTTACAGAGTAATTTAAATTTGCTTCAATTTGAATACAAAAAGGAAGAAGTATTGAACAACACGAGCTGAATTGACATTTTAGAGGGACTTTCACTACACCACCAATTTGAAGGTGGAGAATAAAAAACTTAAGTTACAACTACAATGTTTAAGTGCTGTAATTATGACTGCCATCAATACTCAAACACTTAAATGGGAATTGTGACAAACTGGGCCTGTGACAAACTGGGCCTGTGACAAACTGGGACTGTGACAAACTGGGCAGCCCCCTTTGTTAGCAGGCAGAGGTTGTTTGTATAACAATATAACATAGGCGCACACAGGTGTATGGCACAGGTGTATATGTCACATACGTGGATTTGTCATCCTTCGGTGTCTAGGGGTCACGCTACTATGTTTAGCTCCAGCATTTTTCCGCCTCTTTGCTGCCGCATTCTCAGCATTCTTCTCGCTTCTCTCTCCCGTCTTGGTGCAGCCGACCCTAGGGAGACTATTACACAGTACTTTTCCGTCCGTTCTGATG
>NW_004797555.1:530897-532644 GCF_000002075.1 Aplysia californica
CACACACACACATCGTTGCCCTCTTTTCTCCAAGCCTTGAACTTTGTGGTTTTCTTTTTTCTCCTGCCCTCCTTTTTGTCCTTAAGAAGGTCATTTACATACAGGTTTTTAAAAAAAAATGGAGGCATTGACACCATGACATAGTAGCTTTTGGCGTGAATTTCAAAACAGAAAGGTCTCGAATAAAAGTTCATTAATTAACATTTTTAAAATGTTTTCAACTTTTGAGTTTCAAGGTCGAACCAAATGCACAAAAAGTGCTTGAGCTGTCAGCTTCCCTTCATCCTTGTGTACATGTGCAATACTGGATGCACTGTTGTCTTTGGATGCTAATGACATGCTTATTTAATCACATTTTGTATTCACCACCCTAGGATCAATCTGTGTTGGTCTTAATTGGTTGCTTTTAAGGACAAGCGGGCCAACCCAGATTCGGGGGTTTCCATAAATCTTGGCCTACACCAAAAGCGGGCATTGTCCTACCTATAGGAGAAGTTTGGTTTCATTGGTGTGTATATTTGTTTGGTTATAGAGAAACCTCTCCTTGTCTTTATAAAGAAACTGTACCTTCGACTTTCTCAAATCAACATTTTTCGGGATAGCCCCCTTGTGCTTAAAAGCGACCAGTTCAGTATACTCTTTGTTCCATTGTACAGCAGCCTTTTTGGTTTTATTAAACCAGAGCACGGTTTTCAACGTCAGCTGACACGCAATTGTACAAGATTGTTGTATCGTGGGTGGCAAGTGTTCTACGGCGCTTACAACTGCATGCGGTCACATGAACGCGCCGGGCACAAAAGCATTTCCAGTTTGGTAGGAACTAATTTTGAATTTAACCCGGATGGCAGCCAAAGCCGACTCTTTTAAACTTTAAGACCATCAAAGGATCTTTAACGTGCGTAACTTACACACGTGACCCCTGAGATTTTTTCATCTTTATCCGAGAACGTCAGGTGTTAGATCTTGCGTATGCTAAGATCACGGGTGTTGCTGAAAGACAGCAGTAAGAAGGAACCAAGGAGTAGGAGTAGAAAGGCAGCAGAAAGAGTCAGGAGCCCAGAGGAGAAGGCAAAGGGGGCGGGGGGAAGATCGGGGTGAGAAAATGGGGGTTGAACGACTTGAATAAATGACGAGTGTTTAAGTTTAAGGGTATTTGGTTTCTCTGGAGCGGGGAGACTGTTCAACGTTGTTCCATGAGGTAGAACGGCAGGGCGGAGGAATGGAAGAGAAGAAAGGGTTTTAGTTTCAAGAGGATACACGCATGAAAAATGGGAGTGGGGTGTAGAAAGAAAGCTTCAGTTCGTTAGACTGGAAAGAGTGGTTATTTTATAATGGCTGATTTGGTTGAGTAAAAACAAAAATCCTTAAAGTTGGACAAACTTAAACCAAAATCGGGATAGCAGTAGAAAAAAGTAGGCTCAAACTGCTTAAAAAGCACGGGTTTTTATGCCCCTATCGACACAATTTACATAATTTAGGAAGCGGGCTTCGACCCTAATTGGAACTGAGAAGGACGTTCCAGCAGAAAGACCGACCGACGAGAATTGAACTCGGGTCTTCTGCGAGCGAGGGCATAGCGCCTTACCATGATACCTCACACACGCTGGTTAGCAAACATCCATGTCAGTTTGTTTCTTTGAGTAAAGAGAAGAATATCGACACAACAATGGGAAAAGTAAGACAGACAGACGGAAACAAACTGACATTAAGAGGGCGAAGAAAGCTATTAGTAAAGGAAAAGGATATC
>NW_004797555.1:532744-534867 GCF_000002075.1 Aplysia californica
GCGGAGGAGGGGGGGGGCAGAAAGTGGAAACGAAAGCAGATGACAGGACATGGTTAGAGAGAAAGAAAGAAGGTGAAATAAGACAATTTCAGAGAAGAAATGCAATTTTCCGTTGCTGTCAGGTTTCGAACCCGGGACCTATTGAATGAGAAGCGAACACTCTAGACCACGAGAGCATCAGCAGCGAAAACAACGCTGTAGAGCCAGCAAGAGCAACAATCTTTTTAAAAGGAAGTGAGACATAGCCTAATAACCCCCCCCCCCCCCAAAAAAAAAGGAAAAAAAGGGCCTAAACCAAACTATGAAACTTGAGTTCGTTAATCAATCATTATTACGGAAAACTGAACGGCGAGCGACGATGACACAAGAGGGCAGAACGTGAAGCATAAAAATAGGATGTGGGGGAACCAGCCTGCGGTCAGGGAACGTTAATGCCGACAAAGGTTATACAGACTTCACCATAAGTTAAGGACCACCTTGACAGACAACCCTGATTTTTTTTTTTTAATCCAGAAAAAAAAGACAGCAAGGAATGTCTCAATTTTTTCCCCGTGAAAGTGTTAACTCACTGAAGACGCGCATTCTGCATGATTACTTTAAAAGACGAGGCATAACTTCTATATATTATATTCATACAGATATTTCAGTCCTTTTTCCCTTTATCTAAAACTTAAAAAGGCAGGCAACGATATGCATGCTATCGAAAATTCAAACTCGTGTTTCTGATTTGTGTATATAGGTTCGAAATGTGCAACAATTTTGTGTCTTTGGTCTGCTGCTGATCGGACGTAACTGTCCGCTACGTCGACAAAGAGTTAATGGGTTATCAATGAGTACAGCAACGCTTTCTAAAGGGGCAAAACCACCACGTGCAGCACTGAAATCCTCGGGGAATTTTAGCCAAATTTGCTGTTTTTTATCGACTTGTGTGCAACACCATGGACATTCCTCAGTGAAAATTTCTGATGCACGTCATAAACGGACGTTCTATTACGGTCTGGTACTTTGCTCACTTTGGTGGCAACATAAACCGCCGTTTGCGCAAAATCCAGTATCGCATCAA
Source organism: Aplysia californica (assembly GCF_000002075.1). Classification (NCBI taxonomy): domain Eukaryota; kingdom Metazoa; phylum Mollusca; class Gastropoda; order Aplysiida; family Aplysiidae; genus Aplysia; species Aplysia californica. The sequence continues at coordinate 533,808 of NW_004797555.1, forward strand.
CATGCCACCAAGACAACAGCTGAGAGACTTTGATCGTGCCAGAGCTATGGCATGGCTGCAGGATGAAGTTGTAGCCTGAGAAGTTCCCAGAAGGTTTTCAGTGTCACACTCTGTCATTGTCCGCTTGAGGCAACGCCATCAAGCCACTGGATCTGTCGAAGAACGCGCACATGCAGATCGATCCAAGAAGACCACTTGGTGTTTGCAAGTGGTCCTTAATTTATGTTGAAGTCTGTACATTATCTTTTAAAAAATTTATTTATTTATTTATTTATTTATTTATTTATATATATAATATGTATATATTTTGTGTGTGTGTGTGTGTGTGTGGGGGGGGGGGGGGGATCCTGTGCGCAAATAGAGTCCTCGACATCACTTGAACGTGGTATGGAGGTTGTTGGCCGAATTGTTATTATTGTGTTTGTTGGTGCCAAGTTGCTCTTTTTATTTTGAGCAAATCGGCAAAAAATGGGCACATCTTTTCAGCAACAATTGAAGACAAAAGGTTGAGCTGAAAGGAAACAGAAGGCGCCGGCCACACCAAAGCCCTCCTCAAGCAACACAGTTCGCAAGAACAGGAGTGTACCGTAATAAATGTATTTGCGAGAAGGTGGCTACATTGTTTGTTTCTTTGTTTGAGTAGAGGAAAGAACATCGACACACAAACGGTCATAAAAAAAATGTCGGCAAAAAAATAAACCCACTCTCTCTCTCTCTTTCTCTCTCTCTCTCTCTCTCTCTCTCTCTCTCTCTCTCTCACACACACACACACACACACACACACACACACACACAAGAACACGCGCAGGTTTTTTTTCTTTTTCCCTTTTTCTCCTCCCTGCTCTCCGACCCCCTCCCGGCCACACTCTCCCCCCCCCCCCCCCCCCCAAACCCCCCCCCCCCCCCCCCCAAGACCCAGCAAAAAAAGGCCGGCCATGGAATGGGGCCCCCCAGGGGTTACTGTAACTCCAACCCCCATTTAGGGGGGGGTTGGGGGGGGGGGGGGGTTTTAGTGTGCGCCCTTTCTTTCTTTTTTTTTTTTGGGGGGGGGGGGGGGGCG
>NW_004797555.1:534967-565321 GCF_000002075.1 Aplysia californica
AGGAATAGCTTTGGTTGTTTCCCCTAAGAGCATAAGGTGTGACAATGCTTTTGTTTTTGTAAGTGTTTTACAGCCCTTGCAACGCAGTAAGGTCATATAAGTGCCGAGGATTAGAGGTGTTACAATTACAAGAGAGTAACAAACACAAAAAAGAAGGAGGGGAGATAAAGACGATAGATGTTTGATAGGAAAGAAGGAGCAAACCACACTAGAGCACCCGCCAATTACTCACAGGTACCAAAGGTGGTGAGGGGGTGGGGGCAGTAAGTGGAGACGAAAGCAGGCGACAGAACATTGATAGAGAGCAAGAAAGGAGGTGAAATGAGATAATTTTAGAGTAGAAAATTTGTCCGTCGTTACCCGGATTCGAACCCCGGGACCTTTGAATGAAAGGCGAACATCTTAACCTCTGTAGGCCATGAGAGCCCCCTCGATGTTTAAGGGACGTGAATGTATCCCTATTCCTATATCATATATTATATGTATCCTATATTGAAAGGGAAAAAATGTTTGTTTGTTTTTAACATAACAAATGTAAGTTCAACTGTAAAAAGTTTGCCCTGAAAGAATAGAGGCACTGGAACCAATCTTAGCAAAGCACTTCATTAACAATTTTTACTCTGTGTTTTAACGTACTTTTTATATCTGAAAGAAGTACCACCACCACCACCACCACCCCGCACACACACCCTTTAAAAAAAGAGAGAAAAAGTACAATTCAACCTGCTCAAAAAGCCACCTGTCCATGACATGTATGTAGGTAGTCCTTCGTTGCCGAAGATGACGATGAATCCTGCAGCTCATCTGTGGACACGTATGTGGCTGTGCAATCCGATCTTGGATGTACAATGTCTGTTGCAGTGGGGACACTGGAATGTCGTGGTTGTGGTGGTTGGCTTATGTCTCCTCTCTCTTCTGGTAGTCAGCCTCTCCCTGTAGTTTGCATCACTGTTTCTGCTGGCAATACGGACGGCCCTGCGCCAGGCGTTTCTTTCGGTGGCAGTTCTTTTGAGTTCTTTGGGGGTTACCTGTGCGAGCTGAAGGTTTTCCTTTATAATGTCTTTGAACCGCTTTTTTGGCCTCCCGAGATTTCTTTTGCCACTTGCGAGTTCGCCGTACAGCAGCTGTTTGGGCATTCGGTGGCCTTCCATGCGGATGACATGGCCGACCCATCTCAGTTGGGCTTTGACGAGCATGTTTTCTATGCTTTGTGAGCTTGATCGGTTGAGACCTCAATATTGGTGATGCAGTCTTGCCACCGGATGCCGAGTATGCTGCGGAGAGCTCTTTGGTGGAACTGCTCTAATTTGTTGATGTGCTTCCTGTAAAGTGTCCAGGTCTCCGAACCGTAGAGGAGGGAGGAGAGCACAACAGCTTTGTACACTTTGATTTTTGATGACAGCCGGACATTGTGCTGTTTTAGTACCTTGTTTTTCAGTCTACCGAGAGCTTGGCTGGCTTTGCTGATTCTTGAATCAATTTCCTGATCGATGGAGCCGTCTGCAGAGATGATACTTCCAAGATATTTAAAGTTCTTGGTGTTCTTCAGGCTGTTGCCATTGATAGTGATGTTTGGAGACAGTGGGTTAGTTTGTGGGGCAGGCTTGTGAAGAACTTCAGTTTTCCCGATGCTTATTGTAAGCCCAAAGAGCTTTGAGGCTTCGGCAAAGCGAGAGAGCATTGTTTGCAGGTCCTCTTCGGAGTGAGCATTCAAGGAGCAGTCATTGACGAAGAACGCCTCCTGAAGGAGCTTTGTGCTGATTTTTGTCTTGGCTTGCAGGCGAGGTAGATCAAAAAGAGAGCCATCCAGTCGATAATTTAGGTATATTCCCTTGTCAAGATCCATTGCAGGCGTGGGAAAGCATGGCGGTGAAGAAGAATATTGAAGAGGACTGGTGCCAGGACACAGCCCTGTTTGACGCCATCAGTAATTTCGAATTCGTCGGTCATGTTGCCACTTGCAAGGACTTGCCCTCTCATGCCTGTGTGGAAGAGCTGGATGATCTTTAGGAACTTGGGAGGGCAGCCAATCCGTTCCAGGACAGTCCACAGGGCTTCTCTGTTGACCGTGTCGACAGCCTTGGTAAGGTCAATAAAGACTGAGTAAAGAGGCATATTCTGTTCATATTCTGACAACTACCTGTAGAAATGACCACTTCCCACTTTCTCCTTGTGTTTTTACTGAGTTATAATGACACTCTGAATGATGTCCACCACTTTTTTCCTTGACAATGGATGGCTGTCTTAGACAATTTCGACTGCATTTATGAATCATGACGGAAAAAACCCAGCATTAAACATGACAGTCAATCTCTTTTTTTTGGTAGAGGTTTTATGGTCGTCGCAACTGCATATGGTCATATGAGCGCCAGAGGATTAGAAGTGTTACAAGAGAGTAACAAACATAAAAAAGAAGAAGGGGAGATAAGGATGATAGATGTTTGATAGGAAAAAAGAAGCAAACCACACCAGAGCACCCGCTAACCACCCACAGCCCATCTCTGTACCCTTCTGACTATCTGCTGCACTGCATACATCTTGACGTCTTCCTGATTGGTTTGTTTTTGTTTTGTTTTTCTGAAGAAAGTCATCATCATCCAGCGCCAGATCCGCGACAGACATCGGCAATCATGGTTCTCCGTTCATTCCTTTGCTCAGATGCTCTTAAAAAGCTCCGTTTTCCTGATCTTTCCCTGTTACCCATTTTTGTTTAGATTCCCTAAGTAGGTTGCTCTGGGCCTACCCCGACCCCTGCCTCGTTTGCCTTCGATTTTGCCAGAAAGAGCTAGATGTTCAAGACCTTTATGTCTTTTCAGATGTCCCAAAAACAGTATAATTCGTCGTTTCCTGATTGTTTTTAACAATGAGTGTTCCACTTGGGCTTCATCAAGCACTACCTCACTTGATCTCTTTTCCTTCAACGATATTCTCTGAAGAAAGTATGCCCGTCAAAATGCAAATCCAGTAATACCCAGCTGCCTTGTACTTCTCCTATCTCAGTGAACTTGTCATAAATAAATTCTTCTAACTAAATGAGCAGTATAAATCACGATTCATTTCAATAAATGGAAAACAAAACAAAAAAAATGAACACATGATAATCACTTTATTCATTGTTTTCCATCACGACTATTATTTATCACCATAACGTTAGCTGAACATATTAAATATTGCATAGTGCATATGTGTAAGTCACGATGAGGTGGAATCAGGTGCCCGTCAATTTTTTTCGGCATATGGAATTAATTGCTTGTCTTTTGATTTAAAAAAAAATACCCATCTATCTTGACTAGAAGTCAAGATATTTGCAAACGAAGGAAGTGGAGGTGGCCTGATGTCAGATGCAAAATTAGCAAGAAAATGGCCATGAGAGTTTGGTGCCTTCCAAAGCTGTTGCTTCTTTGGAAACAGCAAATTTACATTTCGTGGGCAGTATAGCATACACACATGAGTCATTTTTGGTAACCTTTGAGATATGTCTGTACGCAATACTGCCCGCGATTTTTTATGTCCTTGATTAACATTTTTCAGTAAAATCCAAGCAGGAATGTTTTTTTCAAAGGAAATAAAAGAAGTTCAGCCTAAAACCAAAAAAAATAATCCAATAATAATTGTCCAATGGGCAGAAAAAAAGTCTGCTTCCTACATTTTCATTACTTTGACGAGCATTTGATTTCACCACAATGCTACACATATACTTGGAAAAGGTGTATGGAAAAATCTGGCAATAGCTTATAGTATCTGAATTTAAGGCACAGTCAGCGTTGAGGAAATTCATTGTATTCAGTGTCATAGCAGCACTTTATCTGACTCATTATGGGAACAAAATCATAGGTATTCATCTTGAAAGAAAACGAAAAAGAAAAGTTTAAACATCAGATTTTATGGTGCAAAACAGTTTGCACTGTGATGTTTCTTAACAACCTGACACAGTAGACTGAGATTTACACTTGAGCTTTTTGTAGAAGATTGGGAAATTGTGGAGTAAGTAGGTGCATCAAACCAAATAAATTGTACATGAATTACATAACCAAAAAAAAAATTAAAAAAATATAGACATCTGATTTAAATTTGGTCAGACCTGAGCTTTCATATTCTATTACAAAAAAAAGAAGGTAGATTTCAGACTAAAAGTCAAACAGCTGACATCAGATCAAATCCCAATTAGGTGTGCAAACAAAGACAATACTTGAGTGCACTGCTGATTAGGAAGAAATATTATAATAATTGAAGTACTTTGTGCGATACACATAGAGACAGAACGAGGTGTCATTTCCCCATACATATTGTCATATAAGTTTGCAGTTGTAACAAAAAGAGGGTATGTTGTGCAGATTACCTTTAACAATTCAGAGAGCCAGTTTTCCACTCAAACAAAAATGATCAAAATACATCGTTGAAACAATCATATTTTCTCAGGGAATGTTACTATCATCAAATCATAACATAATAATATAATAATATTGACAAATGAAACAAAAGATCAATGGAAATTTTCTAAGGGAAGTTATCTCGTACATAATGAAAACTGAACAATTTTGTAATGTCCAAGAAATATTTTGAGATGGTGAAAGGAAAAAAAAAAAACCCAAACAAATTTGCATGCATTTTCCTGCTCTTTCCCATAGATCAGCCTCTTGTAGTCTCGAAGAAAGAGCTCTCACAATATGAAACTAATACTCTGTCTGGTCCAAACTTACCTGAAACTAGAACATGATTTATGCAGAGCATATGAACTAAAATAACAAGCACTGCTCATCTATTTACCCACATCAATACGTCTCAAAAAGGGTACACATAAACAGATTTAAGATTATAGTACGGTAATTCTAAAGTAGGTGAAGACAAGCGCAATTTCTAGTGAAATATTGCAATACAAAAGGATTTCAGTTCGAGCACGTGAAAATAGAGGCAATCATGAAAATGAGATAGTGGAATGGGATACGCCATTCAGTGAAGACTGGAAGAGGTAGAAAAGTATGAAGTGACATCAAGTGGACATAATGTATATAGGATGCACTTGTGGTGAATTCTGTTGTAGTTTAAGTAAGGCAAACCAGGATCATAACAATGGTCACATTTCACCGAGACCAGGACAGAGTAAAAAGTAACAATGAGAAAAAATTGTAGGAGAAAAACACTCCGCAGCACTCACCAACCACCCAATCAAGAAAAGGAGCAAGCATTACCAACTACAAACAACATAGTGTTTGTTGGCAGTGCAAGCAAAGTTTACAAGACAGATCATCTGGCAACATTTTTTTTAAAGCATACACGGACTCCTCAAGAGAACAATAAGAGCAAAACAGCCATTAAAATAGATCAGAAAAAGCAGCTGCTCACCGATTCATCTGTCATTGAATCTACTAAGGACATCGAATTAGTTGCACTTGAGACCGTATACCATCATCTAATGCAGATGATATTTTTGAGAAGTTAACCTATCACATCCATAATGATAATTAACCCTTTCCTTGCCAGGAAGTAGGCATTTTTGTGACATACAGGTACTTAATAAGACAACAAAGGGGTTAAATCGATGTTTTCATGGGCATACTTTTAGCAATATGACAGAATATAACCTTCTTGATCTATTTATTGCAATCACCTATGTTGTTAGTTTTCCCCTGATGATCCTCACTCGAACAAATCCCACAGAGATAGACACGGGCAAGCACAACACAAACCCAAGAAATTATAGAAGAGATTGGTAATAAATATGCATAGTAGGAAACTGCCTGTATAATTTTCCCATTGTAAAGAGATGTCGTATATTTATAACAAACTGGGTACCTTGTTCGATGAACGGACTCAAAAGAATCGATCGTCAAGTCATGGTGGAACCAGTATTCACTGTTTGTGAACAGAACTCTCACTTGTTTACAATGGCGTCTAAGAAGATGAACTTTCCCAAGATAAGATCTAAACGAAACTAATGAAAAACTGAAAATTAAACTACACTGATTCAGACTTCATATTACAACTGTGCACCCTTTAATGATTCTGAACCACCGTTAATTTTGTCAAATTCGAAAGTTCAGTGGTTGGGAAGTTTTAGGCGGCCAAAGTGACAAACTTTCACAAATATAATATGTATAGATTCTCATGTAATGTATGGAAATAGTGCCATATGTCTACAGCTCACTGTAACATCTCATTTGTCTGCAAAAAGTGTCATATACTTTGTTTGTCAAAACATACTAACAGCTTTGTACATGGTATCACAGGCAGTGAGGAAAATCTTTGGTCGACAGTTAAAGCTTACACAACTTCAAGAAACCAAAATGTGCCAACACAATATGTGTGACTCATGGATGCAAGGTCTCACACTCTTAAAGATGTACATGTGGAGATGAGTGGAAGCATCAACATTGCAATGTGGAAATTTCATTCCGTGAACATAACATTTTGTCCCCGGGAAAAGTAATTTGAACCCGTCACCTCATCAAAAATGGCTGTGGAATGTTACATTTTCACTGCCACTTACAAGTTTAATTCTTACATGTGCGAACTTCAGGTTCGGGGCATCGGGGCATTCAACACTTATCATTTCATGTGGTTGTCTCAAGTGGAAGAAACACCATCAAGCAAAGATGCCAATGTATAGTTATGACCAGAGCTGGGAGGTGTCCAAAGAAAAATTTACTAAAAAAACTACAAATCAACATGATTTAAGGCAATGTGGACTTAGTGTATGATGATATATATATATGACATAATCATTTTTGTATCCCCTACCCTTTTATTTCATTACATTTTGACCGGGAAACTCCCTGAAAAGTGTTGGAATTCATTCATGCTTTCAGGCCGAGCGTAGATCGGGTACTTGGAATCAGTTGGAAGCCTTGCTGACTGAGTCTGTCTCATCCCCAGAGGAGTACTCGCTCATAGGAGGACAAGTACACATCAAATTTTGGTCTCCGTAGATATCATCAATGCGTGATACTGTTGGCCAGAATTTTGAGCCTGGCTGCACAAAAGCCTGAAAGAAAAAGAGAAAGTCCAGATTAACCAAGGAATACAGTGTCAATTTTCATGTCTGATTGTGTCCATATCCGTATGTTGTCCAGATAGCAAAGGACTTAGTGTGACCAGGTTAAGAAAATGAAAAAAAATTAATAAACCTATTAAAAGCGGAGGTATAATATTAGAAATACTGGCAGAAGATACAATAAGCCAGAATTCAGAATTCATATCAGTTATCACTGGTAGCTTTGAAAAAGAATAAAAAATGACCCCTAGTTAGTATTTACTTATGACTATTAAATTAGACACTTCGAAATTGAAAGTGTTTATCACTGCCAATATGTTGTCTTAAGTGATAAGCTTTTTTGACACCGCGTCACTTAAGCAACCAATCCTTTTTGTTCATCCAGGCAATGATGTTCAGAAACCACAATCATCGAGTCATATGACAACAGAGGGAAAATAGTGTTTCCATGTTTTGTGACCAATTTGTTAAAATTTTGTACATGTGTTCTTGGATTTGCTTTCCCAAAAATATGCTGCAACTTCGACTGAATCAAACAACCCCATAGTTTATAGTTGAAAGGTACTAAATGATCTGATTTACAAATCCAAGAATTCATGAGTGCCATCACTCAGGAGAAAGATTAAACAATTCTGGTAGGCTACATCAGGACAGGGGACGCTAGTGTGCACAGATGGGGTGTCTTCTATGTGTTTTAGGCTTGGTGAAAGTTTTACGGAGCTCACAACTACACATATGTGCCTGCTCTTATCACTATCATCCAATCCTTATGTTTCTGATAATAATGTGTCAATAGCTGTCGGTGCCTATCAGATCCATTACAACAAACAAACAAAAAACAAAAAAACTTACTGCTGGAAACACGGCAGAGTCTGGAGAATAGGGACGGTCCCATTTTCCAGAAATGACGTCGGCCTGAGTGTGTGGTGCAAGCTGAAGAAGAAACAAAATGTACATTGACTAAATCTTCATTCTTGCCTGTATATGATTAATGAACAATTTTAAAGTAAATGAAAGTGTCACCTCTCTTGAAAATTACTTAGGCAAAGTAATTAATGACAACATCCATTTCTTTTGAATAAGTGCATGTCATTTCCTATAGATGGCTAAATGAGAGATGCGGATGCTGTGAGTTCAGTATTGTTTCAGCATTCAACTACACTGATTTCCAAGAATTTGTAAAGTAAAAGCCGTCAAACATTAAACAAACTCCTCTTTGGCTTTGATGAAAAATGTGATCTATTCTGTACTGACTGTGTGATCTATTCTGTACTGACTGTGTGATCTATTCTGTACTGACTGTGTGATCTATTCTGTACTGACTGTGTGATCTATTCTGTACTGACTGTGTGATCTATTCTGTACTAACTGTTGTTTTGAAATGTAAAAATGGGAATTAACTATGTTGCCAATGTTGCAATAACGATTCTTTGATATCACGATTATTTTCCCTTCTTGCCACGTCTCGTATTGTCTCGTTTTGAATACACGAGGTCTCATTGTAAAAGAAAAACAATATATCAGTTTTCCGGCAGGTAGGCGAGCAAAGAGGTTGTGTGTTTCGTCTTCTTTACAAGTGTCAATCCTTTTATAATGTGAGGCAATATGCAAACGTCACATATTCCACAGGCTAATATGAAGGGTGAAATTTGCAGAGTAAGCTACGTCAAAAGACTACCCAGTTCAAGTTTTCTTTTGTAGGTTGGATAAATCATTTTCAAAAAGTAAAGTGTTGTTCAGTTTTGTATTCAAAATAATTCCAGCTCTATTTAACTGTTGTAAAACAAAAACATGAATCTATAGAATAAACAGTTATTCTGTCTCATGCAAAATTAGATTCTGTCGTTATTACACATTTGCAACTGTCTCGGAGAACTTCAACTCAAAAATAGAATACAACACTGTAATTTTAAAAGCAGTTGATAGGAAAGCATACAACTTAATGCACCTTCTCCATTTGACAGAAATTAAACTTTGGGGCCTCAATAAATGGCTCACACAATCAATCTTCATCATCATTCTTCCAAAAGATTCCAAAAGAAAATGAGAGAATGAGTTTTAGGTTTAGTAAGAGTTTTATGGCACTTGCAACACAAAAAGGTTATGTAAGAGCTGAAGATTAGAGGTGTTACTAGAAGACAGTTACTTACAAAGGGAAGGAGGAGAAGAGATAAGGACGATAGACACTTGATAGGGAAGAATAAGCAAACCACACCACAGCACCTGTCAACCACCCACTGAGAGATTGAAATAAAAGCCAACCAAACAAAATAAAGCAACCAACCTTCACAGGATTACGTTCCCTGTCCACTTGTCCTTGCTCGATCGCTCTGATTTCATCTCTGATCACTACAGGGAGAGGAGTGGGAGAGAAAGACAGAGGAAAAATAAAATGAAAAACATTCAGTATTATTGGGCAGTTACAAAGATCAGAGAAGAAACAGAAAAGTTTTAGTTTTATTCATTATAGTAGAGGGTTTTATGGCGCTCGCAACTGCAAAAGGTCATATGAGCACCAAGGGGTGGGTGTCAACAGAGAAGTCTTTACAGGGAATCAGACTTATTCTGCTCACCTCTCTAGCTTCAACAGCCCAAGGTCTGCTTTGACTATCAAGCCACCCCGGAAATAGCAGGTCACAAGAGAGTGACAAACATACAAAAGAAGTAGAGGAAAAATGACAATAGTAAGGATTAGGAAAGAAAAAGCAGCAGTTCCCTGTTGACGATCAGGCACAGTTATGAGCGTAACATGAATCAGCCCATTTACAATTCTACTGTGCTTGAATGAGAAATGTCCCCCCTTTGGGAATGGCCTAAAGACACTACAGTCAGTGGCACTGCCCCGGGGGGATTTTAGTTTTAGTAAGAGTTTTACGGCACTTGCAACACAAAATAAGGTCATATAAGTGCCGAAGATTAGGTGCTACAAGAGAGTAACAAACAGAAAAAAAGAAGGAGGGGAGATAGGAAAGAAGAAGCAAACCACACCAGAGCACCCGCCAACCACCCACAGAAACAGAAAAGACGCTCATCAGTTTAGTTACTTTGTACAGAAATATGGTGATATTACCTTGTACTGCTCAGCAAGAACGAGCAATGACCAATTACACTTTTCAGCAAACACGTTAAGACACATAATTACCTAGAACAAATGAACACAGAGAACTGGGCCCTTAGTAACTTCTCATTGAAAAGCAATTAATTCTGTGTAAACTCTCTCTCTCTCTCTCTTTCTGTCTCTCCTCCCCCCTCCTTCTCCCGCTGTCTGTCTGTCTGTCTGTTTGTCTCGCCCCCCATCCTCTCTGTGTCACTGCCTCTGTGTTTCTGTCTGTGTGTGTGTGTGTGTGAGTCTCTCCCCCCCCCTCTCTCTCTCTCTCTCTCTCCCCCCCTCTCTCTATCTGTCACTCTGTCTCTACCTCTCCAACTGCAGATCTGTGTGTAACTCTGCCTAACCTGAGCTTCCAGTATCAACAATAAATACTTTCAACTTTTAAAAATCTCAACTCAAGTTTAGCACATCAGAAAATAAAGAGAAATTGCAAAAAAAAAAAAACCCCCAACAACTGGATTTATCAGCACTCTTGGATTCTCCAAATATCTTTGTATTCTGCTGCTTCTCCTTCATTGCCAGATGATGTGACCTTTTCTTTGTGGTACAAGATTCCACAACATTGTGCTGTCCTGTTTTTAATATTTTTCTAAATAATCCTCCAAGATAATGTAATTTTCAAGACGTTAAAAAGAAACTGTGTTTTACACCCCCACAAGCATAATTTTTATAATCTAGGAGGTGGTTGCTCTTGAGCTGAGTGGGACATAATATCCCAGAAAACACAAGGAGATACTTGACTAAAAACTTCTCCACTACAGTATGTTTTCAAGACTAAATTTTTGGGGATGGGGGAAATAAAAAAAGAGAAATACGTACTGAACCTAAAAAACTTTTACCCGCCGGAAAGCATACAAAGCCGCGGGTAAATTTTTCTTTTGGTCACCTGGTGCCTTCAGAGGTAAAACAAAACAATAAAATATAAGTTTGAGATTTATTCTTTTTCTGAGATGTGATACCTTTCGGCGTTCTTCTAAATTTGCTTATCAGCTGTTTTCAGTATGTATCAAAATATGTTCTACAGTTCTAAGAATCATAAAAGTGGAAACCACAGATAAACAGACACATACTGATAAGGGCGTCACAGAAATTGTCCAGCTCCATTTTATCCTCTGACTCGGTCGGCTCTACCATAAGAGTTCCTGACACAGGCCAGGACAAGGTCGGTGCGTGAAATCCTGTTGATAAAAATAGATTCAAGACAGATAACCCTGTCCTATCAAAGGTTTTGGCAGCAGATAGAAATAAAGATATAACCGGCTAAATTATTACTGTCACCAGCTAGGCTTCTGATGCAGAGTAATTTTCCTTGTCATGGACACAAGCACAAGAGGTTTAAGTTTCTAATATGAGGTAGAAAAACATAGGTATCATTTACATTTCTGAAGGCATCAACTTGCGAAAAAAAAAGGGACTCCATTTTGTTTGATTCAAGAAGTTTAACTGGCAATTTCATTTATAGTAAATTTTGCTACCTATGCATGCATAATTTGTTCAGCCATTAATTAAATAAAACAATTAGTTTATGCATAAGCACTCTTTTCCCTACAAATATAAATAAAGTATCCCTCCCTTTTCAAACACCTGAACGGCATTTCTAAAGATCAGTGAGAAAACATGAGAGAAGGACCTTCAGAAGTAATACAAGACAAGAGAATGTAACTTTGAGCTTTTAATTTTTAAAGATTTGATCCTTTTTGGTATATTTTAAGATTTGCCTATCATCTGGTTTCTGTTTGTATCATAATTTGTTAAATAGTTCTCAGAATTATGAAAGAGAAAAAAACACAAATAACAATCTTTTCTCTCTTGTATATGAGAATAAGGCAGCAATATTGACCAAGACAAAATTAAAAACCCAAACGATTCTCTTCAAACTGTGCTGAGAGGAGTACCACAGGTCATTTAAATAATGACATTTCAACCGAGCATGGACATTTCATAAACATTTGAGCCATCATTAACAAAATAATTCCCATTAGAGCAAGTACCACAGCATTTAACACTTTCCATCAATGCAGCACGCAGAGCGCGCAACACTTATCCCCACGGATCAGGAAACAGGTGCGGTACATGCTATATCACACAGAGCCGATCGGCGTCCTGTGGGGGCAAAGTGTTAAACATATAGATTGATGAAAATTTACCGTAGTCCTGCAATCTTTTGGCGATGTCTGTAGCTTCAACATTTGCAGTTTTCTTGAACTCTCTGCAATCTATGATGAACTCATGGGCGCAGAATCCTGAAAGTAGCAGAAACACATTAAAAAATTTAGATCAGCCATTTCAACATACATCTATAATACATAAATGTTGACTTGCAAGATTAGAATTTTTCAAAAGAATAATCATTGTCTTAAAAATAAAAATCTTTAAAAAAGATATATTTCATATAAATATCAGACAAAACCAACAAAAAACAGATGTTAAGTTTTTGGACATAAAATGATTAAAATTCAATATCTGAAACATATATAAAAGCTGCAGAAGGGTATTTTCCTGGTGACTTTTGCTGTTAGAGTACAAAGACATTTAGAAAAGCCTTCCTCTCACCAAAATCTCATTCCCCAAAAAACTAATAACATTTCAAGGGGCTTAACTTTACTAAAAAAAACAACCTTTCAAAAGTACTTGCACAGAGTTTCACGCCAAAAAAGGTTTAGCTTTTAGCAAGAAAAAAGTGACAACACACATCACAACTTAAGAAACTACAGAAACATTTTGGGGGAAAAACGTCTAAAAAGCCATAACCAACATCACTTATAGTTGTCTCGTAATTATTCGTCTAGCTGTTTGTCAGTTTTCACTTTGTTTTGTTTTGGTAGAGGTTTTACGGCACAACTGCATAAGGTCATATGAGCGCCAAGGGGTGGATGTCAACAGAGAAGTCCTTACAGGGAATCAGACTTACTCTGTTCACCTCTCTAGCTTCAACGGCACAAAGTCTGCTTCCACTATCAAGGCACCCCAGATATAGCGGGTCACAAGAGTGTGGCAAACATATAGAAGAAGTAGAGGAAAATGACGACAGTAAGGATTAGGAAAGAAAAAGCAGCAGTTCCCTGTTGCAGTTCAGGCACAGTTATGACCATGACATTGATGAATCAGCCCATTTACAATTACAATTCTACTGTGCATAAGAACTCGAGATGTTAATGTCCCCACTCCCTTCGGGAACAGCCTACAGACACTTCAGTCAGTAACACTGCCCCGACGGGTCAGTTTTCTCTTTTAACCCACAGCATGCACCAGCCAGTAGGCAAAGGATGAATCAATGCTCTACGTAGATCTTGTTTGTTGTTGGTATTAATCCAGTAGCCTTTGAGCTTATGTCCTTTGGCCTGCCTAAGTAGTAAATGGCCTTGTATGTAAAAATCAGTTGCACTGTAAGACGAATATGTTCCAGCCAGTTACACCCTGACCACTAGTCGCGGTACGAGAAGGTGAAGAACAGGACTTTTGACCTACGCCATAAACTTCATAAAAGAAAATACTGTAGGCCAAAAAAACCGTTAACACTTTGCCATCACAAGGCTCATATAGCAAAAACCCTTGCCATCAAAGGCAAAGGCATTTTGGGGAAAATCTTGATCGGTGAGATGTGATGGCAAAGTGTTAAAGAAAACAATGAACATGAAAGAAATCCTAGTCCAAACAAAAGTAGCGTTCTTGCCTTGCTCATTGGTGTAAAGTGTCTTATAGTGACCAGCAAGCCGTTTACTCATGTAGTTGGCATTCAAGATGGCGACCTGCGAGGCCTTTCGCAAACCGCGAGCTCCCATCATCTTTATGTAGGCCCAGGAGATGGGCAGAATTGAACTGGAACCATATGGGGCAGACGAAACACTTCCGAAGGAAAGTAGCTCATCTGTTCCCTCTGGCTGTATTACAGGGTGCGTGGGAAGGAATGGAGCCAAGTGTGACTTGCTGTGGACATGATAGTAAAAAAACACAACGCTTGAACACCAGTGAAAGGTGAAGGATAAAGAAAATATAATTGTAAATATTTAATGTCCCAACTAACATAATTTAGATTCTTTAGGAGCAGGCTGATTCAATTTAACCCTACATGTCAGGGCCAACCCGAGCTAAGACGGAGAAACATCCCAGTAGAAGACTGAGATAATTGGAAAAAAATTTTCTCTACTCATGAATTGAACTTATATATTATATCATCTCTGTGCAACAGCAACAAGCCTAACCCCTACACCACAAACAGCCATCTATATATATTATATTCGTGAAAGTTCGTCACTTTGGTCGCCTAAAACTTCCGAGCCACATAAATTTCCAATCTGAAAAAAAATAACGGTGGTTCAGAATCATTTACAGGGTGCACAGTTATATTAAAGTCTGAATTCACAATAGTTTAATTTTCAGTTTTTCAATATTTCGTTTAGATCTAATCTTGGGAAAGTCCATCTTTTAAGACACTATTTTAAACAAGTGAGGCTTCCTTTCACAAGCAGAGCGCACTGATTCCACAAGACTTGACGATGAATTCTTTTGAATCCGTTCATCAAACGGGTACCCAGCTAGTAAGGGCATATTTGGTGAAAGATCCAACACTACAGAACCAAATGTAAAAGCACTCACACTCCAATGGGGCCGGCTCCCGGACCTCCTCCGCCATGTGGAATACAGAAAGTTTTGTGGAGATTCAAATGTGACACATCAGAGCCATAGTCACCTGGTCTGCAGAGACCCACCTGATGATAGATACATTATATAAAAACGAATGATTTTTAGTCTGTGTGCCGTTTTATCTGGCTGAAGGGGGCGTTAACCCGTAAAGTGCTACTTGAAATGTGAGAGAGACAATGTACCATGACAAAATTATGCCATTTGTATAAAACATGGGATGTGCTACGACTTTCAAAAACCTACAGTTTATTACTCCCAAGATCAAAGATTTTTTGAAAGAGGAATTTTTAATTTGGCTCATAAAACCTCTCCCAAAAGTTGAGAATTGTTTTATAATTTTGCACTAAACAACAATTTTCAGAGAGACAAATGAATACCGTACAACAAAACTGAAAAACTGATAGCAAAGGAAACTAATCCAACTTCAACTCCCTGCTTAACACAAATGTATGGCATTGTGGTGAAATCAGACTCTTGTCAAAATAATGAAATCAAAGAAATTGACATTTTTCCATGTTGGGCTATTTTGATCAAATCAATTTGAGGGGGAACCCAACACTTTTTATGTCTGTTACAAAACACATTTCTGTGTGGACTTCACTAAAAAAAGACATTGTAAAGGCCACCCAAAAATGGTAAATTTGTAGTTTTGAAGGACTCTCTGGCTTTGGACGTCACCAAACTTCGGCAGCCATTTCCTCACTACTTTATCCTCTGATGCTGGATGATCCCCACCTCCTTCAATCATGAACAGCTCGACTTCAAATTAAGATGGAAAGGTATATATAATTTTCCTCAAAAGCAAGGTAAATGCTCCATATGCCCAAAAATGAATGAATGCCTGATTCCACTGTGTCGCGACACACTATTGTAAAGCATTACTCTCAAGGGTGTCAAGGAAACCCTGAGAAAACATAATATCACAACTGAAAGAGCTGCGGAGCTGGCCTACCATAAAAAACTGCATCTCCCTTCGATGCTTAATGGCAACAGAGGATGAATTAGTAAAAGTAAAAGAAAAAGTAAAATTCTCAAACCTGGGCATTCATGTTTGCTCCATCAAGGTAGACCTGTCCTCCATATTGATGGGCCAGGTCACAGATCTCCCTGTAAGTAAAAATATGTTAAAGTGTGCGAATTACAGTTTGAGTTTCGGTACTGTGTTCACAGTACTTTAACAGTATTAAACTATTCAGTAAAAAAAGCATCCTTGATTTAGCAAGTGTTTTATGGCACTTACAACACAATTAGGTCATATAAGTGCCAAAAGTCAGATTTATTACAAGAGAGTAACAAACACACAAAAAAGAGGAGAGATAAGCATGATAGATGTTTGATAGGAAAGTAGGAGCAAACCACACCAGAGCACCCACCAACCTCCGGCAAAACAAAGAGACTAAGAAAAACTGTAAGTTCATGCACAAGTTGAGCCATAAGTCACCAGACCATCCACCCTGTGTACGTATGCAGAGGAGAAGATAGAGGACAGAAAGTGTTATGTGACACATGACTGAGACTGTTCGGAACAGAGGAGACTACAGACAAAAAAACCCAGAAAGATCAATGCAATGCAAATTTCATCTAAAGGGATTTATAATACTCCTACATATATAAATATCTGACCTATTGAAGGCTGGCATGACTACACAACAATTCCCTTGTCAGTTGAGGTCATTTTAATCTACGAGCTCAGTCCCCACAGAGGGACATATGACATTGTAGCCTGTTATGTTCATATAAGTATAATTTCCATTATGTCACTATTGAGTATCAAGTAGCTGTTTGCATCAGAATTAATCGAGGCAACTTGAGTGAAGTAAAATAATCTTTCCTAAGAACTTCATATTCAAAGTGGGGAACCAAGAATAACACAAAAAAATACCTAAGAGCTATACAAACTAATACAAACCAATACTGTTACTATAATTTTGTGATCTATTCATATGTTACTCCCCCTAAAAAAATAAAGAAACAGAAGAAAACAAAAACCCCAACATAAAACAAATACTAGAAAAAAAAGAAGAAAAACCCCCCCGAAGAGAGTGGTTACCTGATATCTTTGTCAAACACACCATGAGTAGAAGGGTAAGTAACCATTAAACAAGAAAGTTCCTCCTTGTGTTTTTCCACCTGAAAAAAAAGTGTTCTTCCCCGTTAGTTTCAAGATTTACAGCAATAAAACACTACCCTCTTGTATTCCAATTTCTATCTAAACTCGCCCAAAAAGTCAAGGAACAGCTTGTTTTCACCTGTCAAATTTAAACTTCAATATCTCAAAAACTCGTTAAGATCAGTCAACCAAACTTGGCACACGCACTGTTGACTAGACACAGTTTGCCTGTACAGCAAATTTGCTCGCACCAGCTTCACAGTGACAGCGCAGAGCATTCTGAAACAGTCGAAAATCATGAAAAATGGGCTAAATTTCTCTGCTTCAGCAACATTGGCATAGGGACTGTTAGCTAAAACTAAGCTTGGCACGTGCTAAACAGATGTCTTAGCTGTGATTATTGCTCCCTTACAACCCTTTAAAAGCCAGCGATTTTCAGCCACGTTTCATTACAATAAGATGGTCCAACGACGCTCGCTGCCTGACGTCGACAGAGAACGAGTCCTTGTCTGGCTCCACGTTCCCAATTGTTGCACATCGACTTGGGGTGTCCCCATCAGTCATATGGAGACTGCAAGAACGATGACGAGCGACCGGAAGGGTCCAGGACAAGCCTCAACCAGGGTGCCATGTTTGACCAATGACAGCATGAACTGGTTCATCATCAGACAGGCCGTGACATCACGAACCACTATTGTAAACGACACCAGGGACCAACTACGGGTGACAGCCAATGTCCACGAGAGCGAGGAGATGGTAAGGAACTGTATCCGTATAGCCAAGTTCGCTTCTCGTGTCCCTGCCAGGCGCCAAAGGCACACGCTGCCCCACACAGCAGCTGGTCGGGCGTGGTCTGCTCGCCATTCACAGTGGACACAATGTCAGTGGGACCAGGTAGTCTTCTCGGACGAATCCAGATTCAACCTGCTGCACCCAGACAGGGTATCCCACGTCTGGAGGCGCCGAGGAGAGCTGTTCCACCCTGAGTGCATCCAGTAGGTGGCGCCCTACGGTGGAGGGCCCGTTCTGGTGTGGGGAGGCTTCTCAGCTCACCACAAGACCCCCTGTACCATATACAGGGCAATTTGACCGCAGCAAGGTACAGGAAGGAAATCCTGCGTCCCCCTTGCTGTTTCTCTCCTGCAACAGATTGGACCCCAGGCTGTACTGCAGGACGACAACGCCACGCCACATCGCGCACGCATCATTGGGGACTTCCTGCAGCAGCGAGCTGTCACCCGCATGGACTGACTAGCTTGTAGTCCGGATTTGAACCCAATAAAGAACATTTGGGATCCCATTGACCGGTGGATAAGAGACAACCACCCTCCTGCACAAAACCTTAAGCAACTCTTGGCTACCTCGTCCAGGAAGGGCAGAACCTACTGCAACAAGTCCTTCGAAGGCATGTCCTGTCCATACGTCTACGCTGTGCCGAGTGTTTAATCAAACGGGGTGGCTATACCCACTATTGACCATGTTCATGAAAAACTATGGCTGTTCAGACTTTTGAAATCCGACCAGTGTGACTTAAACTCATTTTACATGAACTTCTCATTTTTGTTGAAATCTGAAATTGTACACACTTAATCTAAAGAGTCGAAAGCAACTTTTTGGAAAAAATGAATAAATTTTGTTAAACTGTTCTTCAGTTATCTTTCTTTGAATTTTTGTTCCTTGACTTTTTTGTGCGAGTTTATTTCTTCATAACATGTTTTTGAGACATTTGAAGCAGGCAAAAAATTCAGTATATTAATCTTAAAATTTTCATCTGAAGACCTATACAATAGCTCTAGATCTTAAAATAGCTTTAATTGCATCTTCAACTTTTATTTATTGAACGAAGGATTATGAGATTTTGTGAGATATTTGAAATGATTTTCGAATGTAGGCATCATTATTTATATCTACTTTGTAAAGATAGAGTAATCAATGGGTGACTATGTTTCAAACACAAATATACAATCATAAGCCATACTGTACAATCATTCTGACAGGCACCAAGTATGAAAAATGTCACGTTTTAAAAGTTAAGAGAAATATCAGAAACATCACAGTGGATTCTAACAAACAATCAAATGTAACGAAATACAGGCATTCAAGATTTGTAGATTTTTTACAAAGAAATGATCACCCTTTTTATAAGCAGCGAAAAGAAATGGAAAGAAGTCTTACATTTTCTTTCATGTGTTTCATGTCTACTGCTCCGTTCTTATCTACATTGATGGGCTGGATTTTCATGCCTGCCATCTGGGCACTGGCTGGGTTGGTGCCATGGGCCGAGATGGGGATAAGACACACCTGATCGGGATCGTTCCAGAAAAGAATATCACATTTTAGTTTCTTTAGTATAAGTAAGCATTCTACAGCACTTGCAACGAAATTTAGTCATATAAGTGAAGAAGATTAGAGGTGTTGCAAGAGTGTGACAAACACTCAAAAAAGGGGGAGGGATAAAGATGATAGATGCTTGATAGGAAAGAAGGAGCAAACAATACCCGAACACCCACCAACCACCCACACATCACATTTCAAAGTTTGAATTTGAGCTGTAAAAAAGACTAAAAACACACTGTAGACGTAATGAGTACAACAACAATATCTAATTTTCATGAAATGCTAGACAAGGAAATTTGCCATCCCATAATCTATACTTTGTGTATGTCAATTTTTAGCAAAAGTTAATATGGTTGACTCCATGCATAAGGGTTGTTCTTGACATTAAACAAGTGTAATAGCACTTACAATTTTTCATATAACTTTCTGCACACACGGTAATGGCCAGTTTTTCATAAAACAAAACGGAACTAATAATGACTGCTAGTTTTGCAGAAATTCCTTGGATAATATCATTACTTCATCCTTCTCTGATTGCTGCAAATTGTTTTTAACATTCAACACAAACGCTATATTGTATGTCACCATGTAAAGGTCAACTAAAACCTCACCTTCCTCTGTTGTTGATCAATACTCTGGTGATAAGACATGATAGCCCTCAAGCCTGCATATTCTCCCTGGGCACCACTGGGAAAAATAACAGCGCAACAGTCAACAACCTGTTCAAGTAACTAGTCTAAATCTTTGCTCAAACAGCAACGACAACAACAATGACAAAAGTCATATTAAACAGAAATAAAGCTAGACTTTAATGTACACCAGAATCAAGGTAGCACTGCAAGAAACTTCAGGGTTTTCTTTGGTTGTTTTTTGGGGGGGTTTTTTGGTACGTTTGTCACATTTTCAAGAAAAATACCCCCCAAAAATTCTAAAATGCAATTCATTGCTCCAAAACACATGACATAAAATGATCCTATGCAAAGACCTGAAAATAATGTTGAGACAATTATTTTTACCTGTTCGGCTGGAAAGAAATGCGGTCATAGCCTGTGATTTCGCACAAATCTTTCTCCAGTTCAGTTAGCATCACATCATATCCTTTGGCTTGCTCTTTGGGGATGAAGGGGTGGAGAGAGGCAAACTCAGGCCATGTGCATGCCTAGAGGAAAAGAAAATTAGTTTCAGATGAAAGAAAACAGAACAAAGCAATATGTTGTTCCCGACAAAACAATTATAACCTGTTCCTTTCCTTCTTTAAAAAAGGCGTTTCCTTTTCTTTTTTCTTTTCTATATCTCTATATCTGGTTATTACAAGACACAAAAACGTTAAAAGAAAGAAAAATTAAAGATCAAAATGTACTTATGGAAGGACTTCACCCTGCATTTATGCATTCAGTTTGGTTGATTCGGCTTTGGTTCAACATATCTATTTCAACAAAATATAGCTGCTGAATAGGCAAGACCACCAATTTTACATCCTCTTCTACCCTAAACCAACCAAAACTGCTGTCCAGAATGAAGTAAACACAGGTAAAGGACTACCAACTTACTACGCAGCAGAATGAACTTTTATCTGAGTACCTTGACGGTCACAAGTAAGGGTATTGGTATGGCCAAGTCTATTTCAGCAGGGAAGTGAGAACTGTACAAAAAAGGAACTTACCATCATTTCTGTAGTGCTGTTGAGCTTCATGGTGCAAGAGCCGAGGGAGATCATAGAATGAGCCAGCGACAGATCTCTGTTTTCCAACGTCTTCATGTACCTGACCAGATTTGTCTCAGAATGGTGCCTGGGTAATATGGGAGGAAAAACATTGACCATTTTATGTTTTCTTTTTCCTAGTTTTGTCCCCAACATAACGTACATGATTAAAACAGCTGCTTTATCTGTAAGAGTATATCTACATTTTTTTCGCTGATTAGTGTGAAAATGCAGCAAACAACATTAATGAAAAAAGAAATAGAGTCTGGATATACAGATCGTGTACACGAATGCTGACAACTCTAAATTTGTTATTGCAAAAATCTGACAGAGTTTTAAAAGTATAACTGGTTTATTCAGAAGTGCACACAGCAGAGTAAGATGTAGCTCTACTGAATTACCGTTGTCTATGGTGTAGTTGTTGGGCTTTCCACCATTACATGAAGAAGATGTGAATTCAGTTTCTCAGTGGGGAAGTTTTTTAAAATCGAGTACCCGATCTGTCTACCTCCTGGGATGTGGTTTGTCACTCAGCTCGCACTGGCCCTGACATATAAGGTTGAAGAAGTCCCCACCTACTTAATCTAAAATGTGTTTATGCGACAAAACATTTTAAAATAAGACAAAAAAGACTTACGTGTTAAAGACAGGATGTAACATGTAGGAAGATGTCCTGGCAAACTGGCTGTTCTCCAGGCTATCTGCAGGGTTCTCGCCCAACTCACTAGCAAGCTCATCCTGAAGACAAACAGGTTGGTATAAATAACATAGAGACATTTTAATGAACGAAGCAAAATATTGATGAGATTTCAAAACATAACTTTTATTTATCCTTGAAGAAGTTCATTTTTTTTCAAGGCTGCATGCAGTTTCAAATCAGTGATCCTAACTTATTAACCAGAAGAATTTAAAAAAGACATTCTTGTTACGCAAATGAATTTGAAGACTGCAATTTTCTTTCCCTTCATTATTCTGCCTTTTAACTTACTGACCTTGGAATTGATTTTAATTTTACTGTTTGAAGGAACTGATTTTCTTTTACAACTTGATTCTACTACTTTCATAACATGTGCTTTGACTAAAGACAAAGAACTGACACAAACACACACACACACACACACACAAAGAAATCTTCATTCTTTCACTCACAGCTGATGAAGGACTTCCTACAATGTCCAGCAGATCTGCAAGGTCCCCCTGAGAGACAGTCTCATCCAGAGCGATGGAGACCTGCAACAGAACGTATATTCTTAGAGGTATGCATCAATCAGGGTTCCTGCAATAAATTCCCAACCAAATTCAAGGAGATTTCAAGGAGGTCTCTGGGAGAAATTTTACAAATTCAAGGAGATTTGGCCAAGAAATTCAAGCCAAAAGCCTATTTCTTCTAGGCCTACACTTGTCTGAAAGGAATTGTAGTTTCGATTTTCCGCAAAAAATTTTTGTTCAAGTCTGATCCAGCGAAATTAAAGAGTTTTCAAGGAGGTTCTTCAAATTCAAGGAGATTTTTCCTTGAATTTAAGGAGTTTACAAGGACTCCTTGAATTCAAGGAAGTCACATGAACCCTGATCAATGTCATAATAAACTTCTCAGCTATCCTATGTTAGATCAGGTTTTATTTTTAGATTGCAACAGAATTGATAGACGTAAACAGTTCAGAGTAGAATTCTGAATGATACAATTTGATCTCAGTTTAAGCTGCAACTCAGTATGAATAAGATGGCTGCACTACAGTATCATCTTCTTGCTAAAGTAGTACATTAGCAAATTTTGCAGTGAAACAAAACAGAATTGCAACCACAGTTATATTCTAGAGTAATAAACGAAAAAGGCCTAAAACATTTTAAAAAAAACAAGTTTTGCTATACCTGTCCATCTGAGAAATAGTGCAGGTTGATGTTTTTCTGCTCAGCTTTTTGTCTGATGTCAGCTTGACTGGTCTTGGGCTGGAATTTGACCGTGTCAAAGAAGGCACCAGGACTGACTGTATGTCCAGCCTTTTCTGTGCCTGAAGCCCAAAAAAAACACGAAAAAGAAGGGAAAGGGAAATGTGATCAGTCATTCTAAATGATGTTCTCGATCTGTCCACATAATGGAGTCAACACAATAATCACCAGATTAGGAAAACAAATACTGGAAATTAACAGACAATGGGAGAGCCCCCCCCCCCCCCCCCCCCCACTCGTCAGCCACTTTTCATTTTCATTCAGAATCATGCAATAAACCCATTTTGGTGAGAAGCTGTAGCATCAAGCATAACGTTACAATTGGCTAGATTTACGATATGACAATCATGTAAAGAAAATAGATAGAATTTAACTAATGCAGTGCTAGTGCAATTAATTCTCTAATCATGAATCTCTTTTTTAAAAGATTTACACAATTATGAAATGACATAACAGACCACTATAAGGATCACTAGCTGAACATTTCATCAGATTGACTATTATCTCCCCTCCTCTCTCATCCATGATTCGAATTTCTTTCTCGCAGCCTTTGCTGAAGCTGCTATTATTTGAACAAGAATATTATAACTTGTTTCTTTAGTCTTCAAAGAATATCAGTTTCAGTTTTGCTCTTTAAAATTACTGCAGGAACAAACGTAATGATGCTCAAATTGGTCCCAGTGACTGTTAAATCAGCCAAAAAAAGATTTACCCTTTGCCAAGATCAGAGCCCCATGATGGACCTTTCTTGCAATCTCTTTCAAGCCCTTTGGTCCGTGGTAGATGGCATACATTGCCGACATGTTGGCCAGCAGAGCCTGAAATAGAAACACACTGACCATGAACTTAACATCTAGGTTCCATCGTAGGCAGACAAATAAGTCATCTCCAACTTAGGGGAGGTATAATCAGTTACATTTTCCCCTAAATCACATTGATCTGCAAAAACCTTTTTAGTTTTAGAGAGGTTTTACAGCGCTCGCAGCTGCATAAGGTCATATAAGCGCCGAGGGGTATATGTCAACAGAGAAGTCCTTACAGGGAATCTGACTTACTCTGCTCACCTCTCTAGCTTCAACAGCACAAAGTCTGCTTGCAATAACCTGCTTCCTGCTTACACTGAACCTTTTCTCTTAAAACATTCAATAGTTTTAGTAAAACAAGAAAACCTAAGAGAGCTTATTCTACATCACCACTAAACATTTTAAACTTCTGATACAGAACTGTGAAACAAACAAAACATCTGAAGCAGATATGCAAAGTTGACCACATCACATCAGGGAGATGTAAGAAAGCTCAACAGTTACTGGGTCTATAACTACAACAACAACCACAACAACAACATCCGGCGGTGGCATCTCTTTGGGGAGGATTCAGGGAGGTTGGACTGCCTCACCCACTACCCAAGAGAGGCGGTGGCCCTGGCGAAGAGAACGCTCTTCGGGGCTCCAAACATTTCAAACGGATAGGCTACCACACACACAACAGCAACAACAATATCTACAGCAACAACAACAACTACAGCAACAAGCTGCCTTTTAAAAAGATTCTTTTCCTTTTACCTGAGCTGTGCAGATGTTGCTGGTGGCTTTGTCCCTTCTAATGTGCTGTTCCCTGGTCTGTAGGGCAAGTCGGAGCGCTCGCCTTCCAGCTGCATCCCTACAACAACAAAATACGACTGTTCTTATCCTTCTACTTCTTTAGCCTCCCCTTGCTAGACCTAAGCATTAAACAAAAGATGGTTTGTTAACACAAACTGCTTCTCCTTTTCTATCAAACATCTATCGTCCTTATCTTCCCTTCTTCTTTTTCATGTTTGTTACAACAAATGTGACATTTAAGGAAACATAGAAAATATATGCATTCTAAGCATTTGGAAAAATCTTCAACTTTTTCAGTACTAGAATGAACAAAATAAAGTCTACTTAGGGTGTAATGCTGTTGACATAAAAAGAACAACCAATCAATATCTCAGCTTGTTAAAAAACCCTCCAACAAATTTCAGATTTACTTGTGAGGAGGAGGCATTCAACAGTTATGATCCAGCACTTCACTAAATTCACATCCATAAAGAAAATTACCTCGTGATTCCGACCACTCTTCCTGGCAGCTGCCTCATAAACTTCTGTTTGCAAGAGAAGAAGCCGGCATGTGGACCCCCATAACCCATGGGGATTCCAAATCTCTGATTGGTGCCGATGGCAATGTCAAAGTCAAGGTCACCGGGAGGTTTCACGATTGTGGCGGCCAGCAAATCAGTAGCTCCTACCACCAGAGTCTGTTCAAGAGATCATGATAAACTTTTAAAACAAACTAGAGTTTATTTCTTTAAAAAAAGGAATTTTTTTCTCCAGGGGTTAGTTTCTTATTTTCACTACTCAGAAACCTTACATCACTCTCAACACTTTTGTAGAACAATCTTCGGAAATATCAGAATTGAGTATAGTAACAGCATCCACTTATGAAGCAGTCCAGGGGATGAAAAGTTGGATGAATCTCAAAATAAAAATTCTTTCTTAAACATTGAAGATACTTGTCATTTATGCAAGACTAAAGCATAGATGCAGGTCAAAATGCATATATTTATTTTTGTGTTCTCTTGAAAGTCAGGAGTTTGTTTGTAATGTCTATAGCTTCGATCTCAAAGTTCTGCAAAAATAATGAATAAAAAAAGAAGTTACAAACCCCGTTCTGATGTGCCTCTGTAACAAAAGAAGTGTAGTCTTGAATGGATCCATCTGTATTTGGGTACTGGATAAGGACTCCCGCCATATCTTTGCCGCTGAGGTCCAAGTCTTGCCATCTGCCTTCCACAACTTCAATTCCCTGACCACTATTGAGATAAAACAACATTTAAAATGTCAAAAACATTATACTTAATTATTAACCTATAGTCCTCAAGATAACTTTGGAAATGACAAGTACTCCTCATTCAAATACTTATAAAACTTTGGTCTTTGTGACTTATTTTGTTTACGTAATTGAGTTGCCGGGTATGGTGAGGCAGCCTACAAACCACCTATTTCTCCGGGGACATCGTCGCCTTAGAACTATTTTGTCTAAAGTGTACCTAAGTATAGAGGGTACTTTGGACAAAATAGTTCTGAGGCAATGACATTTACAGACAATAATGACATCGAAAAGAAGAAGGAATAAGTAGACCAAACTAAAATACACTAAAAACCTTCATTTTATACATAACAAGTAAACTGAAAATTATCACTTAATATATTGTGATTAATCATAATTGCAGCTAATGGACTTACAATGAGGGTGTAGAGAGAAAAAGCCCCAAGAAACTTCACTTACAGTCTAATTCCTCACTTCAAAACTCTGTTAAGCGAACCAAATATCAAATGAAAAGCTCAAGACATTTATGAGCACTTAGTTTCGTTTAAGTAACGTTTTACGGCCTCCCAACTGCATAAGGTTATATGAGCGCCAAGCGGTGGATGTCAAAAGAGAAATCCAAATGGGGAATCAGGCTTACTCTGCTCACCTTTCTAGCCTCAACAGCACAAAGTCTGCTTCGACTATCAGAGGCACCCCGGAAATAGAGGTTCACAAGAGAGTGACAAACATGCAAAAGAAGAAGAAACATGACGATAGTAAAGACGAGGAAAAAAAAAGCAGCCATTCCCCCTATGTTGTTCCGACACAGTATGAGCATGACATTGATAAATCAGCCCATTTACAATTCTACTGTGCGTAAGAACATGTTAATATTCCCCTTTGGGAATGGCCTAAAGACACTTCAGTCAGTAGCACTGCCCTGCTGAGGGGTGAGCACTTAAAAATCATTGTTTGACATCAAACTCTCTATTCATGCATCTAAAATGGTTCAATAACCTGACATTACATA
Source organism: Aplysia californica (assembly GCF_000002075.1). Classification (NCBI taxonomy): domain Eukaryota; kingdom Metazoa; phylum Mollusca; class Gastropoda; order Aplysiida; family Aplysiidae; genus Aplysia; species Aplysia californica. The sequence continues at coordinate 561,670 of NW_004797555.1, forward strand.
TTTGAATTTGTCAGTGAAATAAACCCACGCATATACATGATAATGATAAGAGACGTTCCAAATATATCACCCAGGAAAGAATAAACAGATAACTAATAACCGTTTGTGCTGTTGCTTAGTTGCTTAAAAAAAATAAAATTTGTTGGTAATACATGCCTTGCTCTGGTTTTTACAACAGCAATGGTCTGTGGGTGGCATCTGACATCCACAAAGAACTTTTTCCTCTTTGTTTGCCTGCAAAGCCAATGAGATACATTTGAGTTTCCATTTTTCAAATGGAAGTCCACCTTCAAGTTTGAGAACAATGTCAAAGACCTTTGAGTCTCCATGATGCGGAAGAAATTTACCCATTTTAAAAAACTCTTTTTTAAAATTATTTTCCACAAAAAGCTCAGGGCAAAAAATAAACATTGAATTCAAAGAACATGAAACTGTGATAATGGAACATACTATTTCACTTAGAAAGAGTTACTTTTGAACATTACCTCTCATTTCAACATCATAAATGAGTGTATGGCTTCATAAAATCACTGTTTTATGAAAAGCTGATCGGTCAGCTGATGATCTGAGGAAGCTACTTTTGCTATTGTTGCTTTACATAAATAAAATTCAACAAACGATACAAAACCTACTCAGAGATAAGCAAAACCAACAGGTGTAAGTACACAAATCAGGAACAAACCCTCATTTCAATTTACAGTTAATTTAGTTAAATACTTGTTGGCCAAAGGGTTTGTGTGACAGATGTAACCAATATATTTTTAACAACAGCAATTAACTCGGAGAGATAAGTAGGCAAATAAAGCTAATTGTGAGAAGGGTGAGCTTAACCAATTTTAGCAATTTTCATAAATAGAATCACTACAATGGCAATAGTAATGATAATAATAATTTTAAAAAAAAATCTATATATTATTATCATTTTAAAAAAGAGTTTGCCAATATTTGTGTCAGTGCTTGTGGTCAGCTTCAACTTATATATCAGCTGAACCTGCTCTAATGGTCACCTGTATAAGACAACCCCCTGTACAAATGACCTCTTTCAATTCCCCTCAATAGTTCTTTTAAACATTATAATGACAATGAGTAAGACAGCCACCTGTTTATAACAGTCACCTGTCTTAGACAATCACTTTTCCCAAAAACAACCGGTGACCGTCTTAGACAATTTCTACTGTATATAGTTATAAATTATGACATCCCAATTGAAAAAGCTGCAGAGCTGGCCTGCAACAGAAAACTGCCTCTCCCCTCAACGCTTAACGGCAACAGAGGATGAAAAAGTTGTTGTTGTTTTCAAATCCCTTTAGCAGCAAGCGTTTTGCTCTTGGCAGCGCAATGCCTCCCTCAAGTAACCACATGTCAGGATGAAAAAGTAAAAGTAGGTATAATTCAGAAAGGGTCCACCTACTTTTGTGCCAACGCCATAGCCTCAGCTGCGGCCGTACCCTCGTCCAGTAGAGAAGCATTTGAGACTGCCAAACCCATCAGGTCGGCCACCATGGTCTGGTAGTTGAGGAGACTCTCCAGGCGGCCCTGGGCCAGCTCCGCTTGGTAAGGTGTGTACTGAGTAGTCCTGAGGGGTTCGGAAATGTGAGCATCATTCGTACACATTTTACAGGCTTTGATGTGGAATCCATAAGGAAAACGTAAGAAAGGAAGACCAAAGATGACATGGAGGTGAGTGGTACATGCGGAAATGGAAAAGGCGGGGACATCATGGAAACAGCTAGAAACGGAGGTACAGAACAGGCTTCGCTGGAAAAATGTTGTTGATGGACCATGCTCCACTGGGAGTTAAAAAGGGCAAGAGAGTTAGTTAGTTAGTTAGTAGTATAAGGTTTTACGGCGCTCGCAACTGCTAAGGTCAAGGGCAAGAGAGAGAGTACATATTTTACACATCTATTGACACATTTTAAGGTCATTTAACATACACATGATGTACTTTATTGATCTTCTATTGAACGAAATAAATTTTAATCTAAATAAACTGTAATTTAAGTCATTTAAGAGGAGGGCTGTTTTGACTGAAAACTGGATTTTGAACCAGCACAACACCACAAAAGCATATACTGTGATGAAAAAAAAGAAAAATTTTGTGCTTGTTCAGGTCTACAGAGTCTAGGGAAAGACATTTTTAAGGAAGGGAGTGGGGCACTTGTGTAAATGAATAAACCAAAAACATGATACCTGTCTGATGTCTGATAGCCTACACCACAGGCAACTAGACCCTTTAATGCTCAACCCAACTGTTGCTGCTGTGTTTATTTGTTTTTTTTGGTCATAAAATTAATTACGCTGAATAGCTTCTGAGGCCATCAAAATAGAGAGAGGCATGGCAAAATACACAGGTGTCTGTTGTATTTTAGGAGCTGATGCAACCACAAGACTGCAGCAGGTGGGAGGTAATTTTCCCTGATTCAAAAACATAAACCAATGTAAACAAACTGAGCATGTTTGTTTTGCTGCGCACCAGTAAACTCTCCCCCCCCCCCCCCACCCCCGTCAGGGGCTATTTTGAAAGCAGGGAATTTGGCCTGAATAAAAGCGATAAAAAAAGGGGGGGGGAAGAAGGAAGGGAAGAATGACAGCAGAGCAGAAGCACTTAAAACTCTCGTATTCATATTCCTATTGCATAAATTTGAGCACAGATATTGACGTGGGTACTTAATATACAATTAGAGGCGTCTCTTCTCCTGAAAGGGTCTATGCATGGGAATGGGTCTATGCATGGGAAAGGGTCTATGCATGGGAAAGGGTCTATGCATGGGAAAGGGTCTATGCATGGGAAAGGGTCTATGCATGGGAAAGGCCCCAAGCTAAGCCCGTCCAAGAGCTTTTATCTTTACCCTGTCCAAACGTCGTGTTTTACTATCGTATCCCTACGATGTGGGGAACTCTGTGCCACCACTTTCCAAAGAGGAAATTTACTCATTAATCCGATCCGTACACTTTGCTTAGCAGTCTGTCAAAATGATCTTTTGAGAAATACTGAAAGTTTCAAAGAGATCTTCCTACTAGAAGTATTCAAACATATGAAGAATACAACCCCGGGGGAACAAAATGACTCAAAAGCGCACGGATAGGGTTAATTACCGAGCTCTTCTCTGATTTCTCTGAGGGACAATACGCTCGTTTTTGTTCAACAGTCTAAAATACACACGAAGAGAACATGGGGAAAACGACGGTTGTCACAAACTGGAAATTGTGAGGGTGCCAATTTTAAAAGCTTGTGGACTCGTAACTTCATATGTGTTTCACCGGTGGTTCACGGTAAAGTGTTGTTGAATGGGAAATCTAACAACAATAAGCAACCAACGGTTGAACAGAAATACCGTTATGAGTCAACAAGCATTCAAAATTGCTGTTGAGGAAGCACAGCTGGTAACCAAAGGGAAATGAATGTTTTAGTTTTAGTAGAGGTTTTACGGGGCTCGCAACTGCAAAAGATCATTTGAGCGCCAGAAGATTAGAGGAGTTACAAGAGAGTAACAAACATAAAAAAGAAGAATAAGGACGATAGATGTTTGATAGGAAAGAAGGAAAAAAACCACACCAGAGCACCCGCCAACCACCCACCTTGACACTTTGAGGTTGTTGTTGTTGCTGTAATAGTTTTTGTTCTTCTTATGATTTTTTATTTCTTGTTTTG
>NW_004797555.1:566103-567792 GCF_000002075.1 Aplysia californica
GGGGGGTGCTCTGGGAGTCGTTTGGTTTGCTCCTACTTTCCTATTAAGCATTTGCTGTCGTCCTCATCTCTTATTTTCTCTTGTGTTCGTTCCTCTCTTGTAAGACTTCTAATCTTTGGCACTTATATGACCTAATTGTGTTGTAAGTGCTGTAAAACACGTATACCAAATCAACTATATATTTAAAAAAAACCCCAACAGATATGACCACTTTAACGTGTCTCATGTAATAACATATTTGTTTTAGTAGAGGTTTTACGGCGCTCGCAACTGCATAAGGTCATATGAGCGCCAGAAGAGGTGTTACAAGAGAGTAACAAATATAAAAAAGAAGGAGGGGAGATAAGGACGATAGACAAAGTAAAAACACCACTAAAATAATAAAACGTCCCAGCAGACAGACAATTTGGGGGAGGGGGGTGGGTTACAGAATAAAAACATCGCTAAAATGTCAGCCTGTGAGCCCCTACAGCTTTGAGGATAACAAAAATTTCAGCTCATTGCATCGATTTAATCTCGACAGGAGGTCAAGGCCTGCATACCATTACACATGATGCATTTAGAAGTGGCTCGTCGTTAGGTTTGTACGAATCAATGGACTTTCCTTGCACAGCTTGGCAAGGGAAGTGTGTATGTAGTATGTAGTGTATGTGTGTTTGTGTTTTGTGTATGTGTGTGTGTGTGGTGTTGTGTTTGTGTGTGCGCGTGAGTGCGTGCGCGCGCATGTGTGTGTGTATTTGTTGTAGGCCTATGTGTGTGTGTTCTTGTGTTTGTGTGTGTGAGTGTGTGTTATATGTGTATGTCTGTTTTGTGTACATGTATGCGAGTGTGTGTACGCGAGCAAGTGTGTGTGTACGTGAGCATGTGTGTGTGCACACGCTCCCCTCTCTCTCGCACACCCCCCCCCTCCTCTCTCTCTCTCCCCCTCCAAAGCCCCCTCGGGGCGGTGCTACTGACTGAAGTGTCTTTAGGCCGTTCCCAAAGGGAAGACATTAACAAAATAACATGTTCTTGAACACAATAGAATTGTAAATGGGCTGATTCGTCAATGCCATGCTCATAACTGTGCCTGGACTGCAACGGGGAACTGCTGCTTTTTCTTTCCTAGTCCTTATTGTCGTTATTTTCCCTCTACTTCTTTTGTATGTTTGTCACACACTTGTGACCCGTTATTTCCGGGGTGCCTTGATAGTCAAAGCAGACTTTGTGTTGACGAAGCTAGAGAGGTGAGGAGAGTAAGCCTGATTCCCTGTATGGACTTCTCAGTTGACATTCACCCCTTGGCGCTCATATTATGACCTTATGCAGTTGCGAGCGCCGTAAAAACTCTCCTTAATCATTAAACAAACATCTCCCCCCCCCACTTCCGCTGTGAGATACAGTGCAGGCTCTAGGCTATGTGTTTGCAAATCAGGTCAATGCCTGAGATACTGAGATGTCGGTGAGCCAAGGCCAGGCTTGGGCTGTGCTGTGAGCGACAGCGAGAGAGCACGATGTAAACATCGAGTTGGCCGCCGCTGATCACCCGTCTCTTTTGACCTGTGAACAGAGAACACTGCGGTGTCTCATGCCCCAACACTGTTCTGTCTCATGCCCACATACTGTCTGTCTCGTGCCCACATACTGTCTGTCTCGTGCTCCACATGAGTGAGACGAAGAGGAAAGTAGAAACACATTTAACCTTGGCCG
>NW_004797555.1:571124-572220 GCF_000002075.1 Aplysia californica
GGGTGGGGGTGGGGGAAGGTGAACAGGGAGGGTGGGGATTTCGTCTTATCCTTCATCCATCATTATGACTACTCCTTATTTTCTCTTTAGTCTCGCCCAGGTGTCCATTGTGTTCTCTACTCGTCTTTTTTCTTCTTTTTTAAATATTTTTTTTAGTAAGAGTTTTACGGCACTTGCAACACAATAAGGTCATATAAGTGCCGAAGCCTAGAATTGTTACAGGAGAGTAGCAAACATAAAAAAGAAGGAGGAGAGATAAAGACGATAGTTGTTTGATAGGACAAAAGGAACAATTTCCACACCAGGGCACCTGCAAACCACCCACTCTACTTTTCTGGGAAAATCAAACTGTCAACAAACTAATTAAACAGCAACTGAAGACTTGCAGTGGCTTGAAAAGCACACCGACCGTTTTACCATCCCTCACGAAACCGTCCAAACACGCTCCTTTTTCTTAACCCTATCATTTTGTACTACCGGAGTTGTATTCTTCACATTCTAGAATACATCTAATACGAAAATCTCTGTGAAACTTTCAGTATTTCTCAAAAAGTCATTTTGTCAGAATGCTATGCAAAGTGTACGGATCGGATTAACGAGTAAATTTCCTCTTTGAAAAGTGTTGGCACAGAGTTCCCCACGTCGTACGGATACGATAGTAAAACACAACCTAGGGGTAGGGTTAAATCTAGCTTTGGGGGTTTTACGCCCCCATCGAAACAAGCTACATACTTTAGATGAGCCTCGATTCAGCCTGTCAGAGACCAACCCGAACTGAGAGGGTTACAACATCAAAGTAGAAAAACCACAATACTCGATAAAAGTTCCCCTCCCCTCGGGGATCAAACTCGGGTCTTCTGCGTGCAACGTCAACCAAGTGTCTTGTACTGCTATATATCATATACGATGGTAAACATGTTCCCCTTGAACTGTGCCGATACATTGTATTACATGTGCTTACACACAACTGGTCATCACTGCGTCTTATTTTTGTAACAAACAAACAAACACACACACACACACAAAACACACACACACACACACACACACACACACACACTCACAGACACAAACACAATTGGTCACCATTGCGTCT
>NW_004797555.1:574858-576795 GCF_000002075.1 Aplysia californica
TAGGTAGGGCAATGCCCACTTTTGGTGCAGGTCAAGATTTCTGGAAACCCCCGAAATCTGGCGTAGCCCGCTTGTCCTTAAAAGCGACCATATACGCCTATTACACATATCTATAACACAAATACACGCTACGAAAATGGAACGTTCGGTTCATACTACACCATGGTGATAAACGATACAGTGGAGTCCACTTATAACGAGCCCGGAAAAACCGAGAATCTGTTATAAAGACACTCTACTAAAACCCCGTTTTTTCTATTCTTTATCTTTGTAAATAAAATACTGCTATAGCGCAATCAGATAAATGCGTGAGTCGGTTATAGCGGAATATCACTGCTGCTGTGCACAGTGCATAGGCCAATACATAATATAAAACCTCGCCAGTTGAGAAACTTGTTGGTGATCTATCGAAACAAAGAATGGGAGAGCCCATGTGTGTCAACAATGCAGGCCGGAACGACTGAGTAGGGGGAGGGTGTGACATGCGCAGATAAGCAGAACGTATCGCGTGGTAGGGATTATCAAGGCCTACCAGGCCTCTCACTTCTCCTATACGGGGATGGAGAGGTCACAGCAATGTGATAGATGGAGTGAATGTGTGACGTGCGCAAGCAGACGGAATGCACCACATGGTGTGGTGGGGTGGGGGAAAACACAGCGGGCGAGTTAGCCTAGAGCCCGTCCCTTCTGATCGCCAACGCCGAGCTGTCAGTCAACATCACTAGCGCTAGAGAAAGAAACCTGATTCGATTTTTGGTCAAGTAGGACCTAGAGGTCATGTTGGGCAAAATCATCATCAGGGAATATAGCAAAAAGAACTAAACAGAACGCCAAACTCATAGATTAGGCCTACTTTATTACTTCCCTTGAATTTATTACTGGATCCCTTATAGCGAGAATCCTGCTATAACGGACATTTTGAACCGGTCCCATCCCTCTCGTTATAACAGGATTCCACTATTGATTTATAGAATTACCAGTTCTGGCTGGCCGCAGAGAAAAACAGAATGCAGGAAATACAAAAGTTCTTTTTCCCCATTTTGGTCTATTATTTGTAATAAAGTTCAGATTTAAACATCACGAAGTCCACACTTTGTCACCTCACGTGAGAGTGCCAAGTGTCAGTCCAAAAGAAAATCTCGAACTCTTTCTTCCCATACACGCATGCTCATTCCTTAATTAATAATTTAAAGTATAGAAACTAAACTAAAAGAACGACTTTTAACAAAACAGGCATCAAAGAATAGCGCACGCTCACCCGTACTAATCCTATTCTAACCCGTACCTTTCTAAGAGAAAACAAAAACAAAACAAAACAAAACCTCACGATAGTATTCCTAATTTTACGCAAAAGCTTTGGTAACTGTATACTATTAATCCACAGCTTCCAATGACACATGTATTCGGAAGGACTGACCTGAGAAGGGTGGTATGCAAGGAGGCTATCTCGTTGACCTACTAACACAAAGTACCTGGTGACATAATCTATCCAGATTATTGCCCCGCCCATTCTGTGTTTAGACACTATTTATAACAAGAAGCCGCGAGTCATTGGCCCCTACTCAGCGATATTTTTCAACCAGACGTAACGTAAAATTAGTTCAGCAATGCACCCCCCCCCCCCAGCAAAGCCTCAACAATAATAATTCTTTGAATTATAAAACTTTTCGTAATGAACTTTCGGGGTCAGAAAAATGGGTCTCCAACTCTAACGAGGTCAAGGATCAATTAACTAGGTCACGGAGTCACTGTCCTCCATCATTCTCCTCATCGCGTAGAGAGCACGAAATATCCTCATGGGCTGAGACGTCGGTGTGACTCATTCACCAACATCATTTATGAAACAAGTGGATAATTTCAAATAACAGTCCCCTCCACTGAAGAACAAGGAAAAGAAGAAGAAGAAGAAGGAGGGGGAGGAGGAGGAGGAGGAGGAG
>NW_004797555.1:578131-579842 GCF_000002075.1 Aplysia californica
CGCCTAAAAACACACAACAACAACAAAATCCCTTACCAACACTACAGAGTTAGCCTACAGTGTAAAATTTTAAAATTATAGATTCTATATCTAGCCTAGATTCTAGCTCTAGAAGAAATGTTTGCGGGCACAATATAATATTATATGCACTTACCTGCACGCCACATAATTCAAGCATAGACTGAACCTCTTCATCATTGGGTCCTATGTGTCGAGTAGCAAAGTCTTCATGTTTAGGAAAAAGACGATCAAGTGTTGTGTTCGCCAAAGATCTTGAAGTGGTGAATTCAAGGTTCTGAGTTGCATTTACATCGCCAAGGCATTTCTTCAACAATGCCGATTTATTTGAGTTCAAAACCAACCTGTTGCTGCGTTGAGCAGAAAAAGTGAATGCTCTCACCAACTGGCCCGAGCGATACATTTCCTCAGAAAGCTTTGTTTGTTTAAAAAAAACCACACACACTTTACGGGTTCCTTCACAACAGTTATCCTTAGATCTACAACACCAACACACAATCCTCTATCTCTCTCGACCCTACTATCTCCTAGTTCCTTCTCTCAGTACAGCGCGTAAGCGAAATGCTACACTCAGCTGAAGCAAGTTGTTTTGAGGAAACGACTTCGTCCAATCAAAACGCTCGTACGAGCCCAACCCCCAGCAGCTATCCCAGGATGGACTTGTCGGCCATGTAGGGAAAGAAAATGAATATTCATATTTTGTGACCTCGGCGAAAGCGAGGCGAATCAATGGTTCGTGTCATAGAATTACACGACGAAGCAGCATGACGGCCATTCTGGCAGGAATGATCCAACATTTTATTTTGACTTTGGCTCACACAAAACTAGACCAAATCAAAGTTACATTGGAAACGAAATAAATTTCTAGCATGCGAAGAAACAATTTAGAGCCTTTCAATCAAAGAGTTTATATACATCTAGATTCTGTATCGAAACTACTCTATCTGGCGTCTGGCACCTCTCCTTGACAATCACCTGTACAAGTTTTACGACCGCTTCCCAACTCCCAGCTCTTGCGCTTTTTACTATTTATAATGATTATGACACTGTCCAAGATCGGGTGTCTTTGGAACAGTGCGTTGTGGGAAGAAAATCGATGGGCTGCTTTTGAAGGGAGTAGATCTAGATCTACATGTATCTTAATAATATTTGTGCTTTTGACAGGCAACATTATTCATTATGTGCATGCCATATTTATTTATTTATTTTATTTTTTATTATTTATTTATTGATTTGCCTAAGATAACCTATCATATTCTCCTCGACTAATAGGTGACCCTCTTGGACAATTTCGACTGCAATAATATGTCATTATTAGTGTTAGGCCTACATAACTTCTTTGCTTTCAAACCATGGACAGCACATCAAATGCCTAATTTAAATGGTGATAAAAACCAACTTTACAACTTTTCGGGTAAATATTTCCCTCCCCACTGAAGCTTTGTATTTCAAATTTGGACACAATATTTGGCAGCCAAAAGGAATTACATGTATTAGATCTAGCCTACTTATAAAGTGTGTTCCCTGGATCAAACCTCAACCAGGGGACGGCTTATCTTCGCTGAGACTTGGGGTCACGGGAGGTCATCAGATCATGTGTTTTTATCGGTCAGCAAAACTGCTTTTTTTCGTTTCGCACACTAGGGTTGGAGGAGTAGGCCTTCGATCGGTGTGGATATTAACATAACTGATT
>NW_004797555.1:581451-582702 GCF_000002075.1 Aplysia californica
GGGGGGGGGGTAGGCCCACAGCTGGTCTTCCAAAGTCAATCACTGTCTCTGCAGGGGAAAAAAGGAATCTAGGCCTTTGATGCTGCATCTTTCAGGAACCGAACCGAACCGATACGAACTGAACCGATCCTGCCAATGGGCACAGCTTGTAAAACATAATTTTGTACAGCTTTTTTTTTTTTTTAGTAAAAGTTTTACGGTGCTCGCAACTGCATACGATCATGAGTGCCAGAAGATTAGAGTTGTTACAAGAGAGTAACAAACATAAAAAAGAAGAAGGGGGAGATAAGGACGACAGACGTTTCATATAGGAAAGAAGAAGCAAACCAAACCAGAGCACCCGCCAACCATCCACAATTTTGTATAGACACGAAGTGACATCAACAGAGAGCTTACAGTAAGCTACGAATCTTATCACCACAGGTCACAGACCCGATTCTTTTACTAGTGCTGCCTTTTCATAGTTCACAGGTCAATTATAACAAGAACTAGATCTATTGTAACTGTAATGATGACATAGGCGAAAGTCAAGCCTGTTGTTTTCAAAACAAAATACATGTAGGAATTACAAATTAAAAATCAACTGTCGAATCTTAATTCGTGTATATATCCGCAAAGAGCTTGGCCCGACCTGCTACTTCCAAAACAAGTTCTTCAAATTCAACATACTAATATTACTTTCGACCGGTGTAATTACAATCGAACCTGCTTTAACTGCCACCTGTCCAAGACAATCACCTGCACAAAGAGCCACTTCCCGCTTCTCCCCTTGTGTCTTTTTTCTGTAATAATAATATCTTAATGGAAAGAGAGGAAGAGGCAGACAAACGGACAAGTTGACAACATTGCTGGGATCGAACAGCAAGAACGACAGACACCATCACAGTATGATCACAGACACCATCGCTGCAACACAAGACAGAAGGAAGTACGTGGAGGTCCATGATCGCCCCTGCCAGTCGGCAAGGCACCGGATGGTGATCTTAATGGCATTGTCAAAGACATCAACCTGCTAAGACTGCGACTTTTCTTCCAGACAATGAATGGGCGTCTTGAACAATTTCTACTGTACGGTACTATATGTGATAAGTATTGTTGTAGGCCTGATTGTGAAGTAAGTCAGCGGAAGATTTTTATCAGCAAGATAGACACGGAACACAACACGTGGTGGAGATCTCGTGTCGGCTGATCGGTGGAGAGAGAGAGAGAGAGAGAGAGAGAGAGAGAGAGAGAGAGAGAGAGAGAGAGAGT
>NW_004797555.1:583715-589775 GCF_000002075.1 Aplysia californica
ATACTGCCCATGTATATGTTAGCTCTGTATTTCTCTGAAGAACTGACAATTATGATCAAAGGAACATACTGGCTAGTCGAGGGAGCTGCAGTTGGACAACATGGACATTCCACAGAGGGATCACAACACTAGAATCTATAATTCTATAAAATACATGTACATGATGCATATTAAATAACGGTGGGATCAAACTCGTGGTCAACTGCGCGTCTGACTATTTTTCATGACTTGCCATTAAGGAATTCATCCACAATAGTTATATTCAATTTATTTTTTGGATTGTTTGCTATGGAATTTTTTTCTGTTAAGTTTTTTTAATTTGGTAGCATGGGTCACACAAAAATTGCTTGTGGGCCGGATCTGGCCCACATAATTTGCTCAAGCCTGACCTACAGATGAATATATATATATATATTATCGCTTATTTTGGTGTATTGTGACTATTGTCTATAGCTTTTTTCTTTTCTTGTTCAGCTTCCCATTTATACAACTGAGCCAAGTGGACAACAAACTTGTTCCCAGGAGTGTGTTAAGAATTCATACATGTACAAAATTATGAATACCCGAAACTTTTAAAGTTCTAATAAAAAACCAACTGAGTCAAGTATTCCTTTCTCTACACAAGAAAAATGTTCAGAGTGCCTTGGCAGCAAATACAACCTATATAATATATATAAGCCCCAGGAGCTACAAAAGAAGTAGGTAAAAAAGGAAAAAGCATACTAAAAACAATCATGTTTTTCAGGATTTACCTTGACCTTTAATGTAAGTTTTATGTCAATGATACAATATAAACATGACTCTATTTCAATCACAATAGAATAAACTGTGTTACTTTATATTAGGCTAGGAATGTTTCTAATAGTATCACAGTTACAAATCACAAAACAGAACATTTTTCATTTTTAACATGAACAACTACTGGAGAAAATTGAGTCCTGTAACTCTTGAGAAGATAATAAATATAATAATATAAGGAATACTTATGTTTAAAAAAAAGTAGCATTCATACTTCAAAATTCAATGCAACCAAATGATAGAATTTGATACTATCTCAGTCAACTGTAAGCCTGGAAAAAATCCAATCACATGTTACACAACATTATTGTATAAGACTCAGATCTTAATTAAAACCAATGCTGAGTGGGTAAAAAAAATGCAAATTATGCTTACTTGTAAAGAAAAAATGTAAATTTATGTATGTCATTGAAGAAATTCAACCTAATGTCACACTTGAGATGCAGATGACACAGGTCAAAAGGTTATTCCACTATCTGGATTCCATGGAACTAAAGTAGAAAATAAAAGCATTATATGTCAACATCCTGTTTGTTATGAACAGAAAAACATTCATGAAACCTTCTACTGGTTGCAACCATTTGAATCATGGTAACCATAATAACAAATTACAGAAAATACAACAACACTGACAGTTTTTAGAAAGGACAAAACCACAAAGTAGGAAAACTGAAGAAAAAAAATCTACCTTTACCATGCAAGAAAAGCATAAAACAGATCAGAAACGCAAACTTGTATCTGAAGATATTCCAATACACAAACTTCGACAACCAAAAGTAGTCAGGCAACAAAAGACCAAAAAAAAAAAAGAAAAAAAAAAAGAAAGAAATCGCAGGAAAAAACCCAAAAGTATGACAATTCTGACAATGAAAATAAATCATCACATTGAATAACAGGCGTTGCGCAGGTTCTTGTGATTGAGACAAACAACAACAATAAAAAAAAACAGGCAGGAAGCATTATGCATTATCACTGTAACCTGTCTTTGAGAAGAGTACGACCATTATACGGGTCTCTTTTAGCTTTCTCCCCAGGGCCCCCAAATATGCTAGAAATACATAGATCTTATTAAAAAAATTAAAGGCGAATTTAACTCATTCACACTTCTGACATTTTAGTGCTTTGTGAGAATTAATGTCCAGAAGTGACAAATTGAAAGGCTGTAGGAGATTGTTGACGATGTATTATCATTACATATTGATATTTCTCCAATCTTTAAGGTTATACTTAGTGCTATAATTCATAATAAAATCATTTAAGTAAAATACTGTGTCCAGACATAAATCAGTGTTTTGTACAGAGTCAACTTGACTCACTGACAGGACTGTTAAGTTCTACATGACAGAATGAATCACTATCATATCTTCTTTTTTCGTCTTTGTGATAGAGACAAATATTCTTTGAAATGACCTTTAGAATCTGCATTATTCTATTATATATACAAAAATAAATCACATATACTCAGCTGAGAAAAATTTCTGGAGTGCAAGTGCTGTGAGTTACATTAGACATTTGATATACTGCATTCATGTGACTTCAGTTGCCAACACAATATGAAAGACCATGATTCGTGATACAACATTTCTAAGTGTCAAGTATGATGACAATGATACACCTCAGTCTGTTTCAAAGTTAACAACACTTATCAATATGGAAAGATACAAAATAAATAGATAAATATAAAAAGGTTCAAAAGTCACGTAAACAAGGAGAAGAGATCAAATTGTCAAATTAGTGGAATGAAGTTATAAGATTTAAGTTCTCAATTATGTCTTCTTGTTTTCTAAGTCGTGAATAATTTGTGTATCAATTGCATGTGACAACAACAGAAAGCTGCCAAACAATCATCATATATAGCAAAAAAATGTCTTCAAAGTTGAATATTACTGTTATGTAGATCTACTTTCACTCTCAAGTCTTATTCATGTTTATCTATCAAGATCTACAACAACGCAAGTTCCCCGAAGAAATTACAAACAAAAAATTAAGAGGAGAAAAATGATGTGGTGTAAACTAAGTTAAGAGTGGAAGCCTTTACATTAATACTTTTGAATCATGATAAATTTGAAAGGGAAACTGAGCAAATGAACAGTGTATTACATGATGTGTTAATATGATTGTATTATCTTTTGGCCAGGCATCTTTGATATCAAAAGGTACAAAAATAGTAAAATGATTAAGATTCGCAGTTAAAGCTGCATGAAAGTAACAGCATTCGATGTATTACAATCACGACCATTGAATAATGACGAAATAATACCAAGTGTTTGGCCATATTTTTTAAGTTAAATTTTAAGACTTTCATGTGTTCTTACACCATAGTAGACATGACGGAATATATTTGTTCCACAGCTGTCCCAGCCATTCACAAAGCTCTTTTCTCTTTTTTTCCCCTCTATGACACTTTATATTTTGTACATTTTAGACAACGGGTGAAACAAGAGAGGCTTGCAGTACGCTAGTACAGCTTGGTATCTTTTTTTCAACAGGTCAAAACAGCATATTCTGTGCTATACACATAAATCTTGCACTATTGACAACTCAGACTCTGAAAATTCATAATATATTGCTTCATTCCTGCCATTGCACATATTATTCCTGCTTCGTCACCAAACTCTCTATTTCATATTTGAGTGTTAAGTCAACTAAACGCGATCACGCTAATCCTGTCCTGCATTCATATTTCATTCAGTCATCACTCACCGCATTTTGATCTTGAGGGTTCTGGTCACCGTCTTTCCCTTGACTAGCCTGATTTTCCACATTTTCTTCATTATCAACATCATCTGGTGCTGTATTACCATTTTCGTTTTCACTCCGATTTGAGGCAGAGTTTTCCTCAGTAGGTTTATTTTTGCCAGAAGCAGTATCTGGGTCATTTTGACTCTCACTGTTTCCATCTCCCTCACCATCGTCCCTGGCAGCTTCGTTACTGCTTTGGTCGTTAATCTCATCAGCCTCACTTTTACTTTTAGTGTCGACATTGTCATTTGCTTTTGGATCTGAAGAATGATCATCCTGTTCTTTTTCTTCAGCGGGATTTTCAGTCCTGTCTGTCTCCGAACCGGGCTCCTGTTCACCTGATTGACTCTTGGTTTCTGCTTCCGTGGCTTCATCATCATCATCTCTGTTTGTATCTACAGTATCATCGGCTTTATCAGTGTCATCAACTGTATCATGTGCTGCATCATCGCATTCTGTGTCTTGAGCAACCTCATTTTCTTCCTTGTTGGGGTCATTTTCTTCTTTGTTGGGGTCATTTTCTTCCTCCTCAGCTGCACCAGAATTGTCTTCTTCCTTGGCCGTGTCTACATCTTCTCTTGCAGTGACATTGTCTTCTTCTCCGACTTCATCATCATTCTGCTCAGCTGCAATACTACCATCATCTTTCCCAGCCTCGTCTTGAGCATTCTCCTGTGTTGTATCAACAATTTCATCTTCAGGCACATCATCTTCAGCATCTTTCTCTTTTCCTGCCCCAACAACTTCAGTTTCTCGAGCAGTATCAACCAGAGCCAAACTGGCGGGTGATTCCTTATTACTGTTTTCATTTTCTTCGTCAATAACGCTTTCATCTCTAGCAGTCTCACCCACATTTCGTTGAGAGAACGGATCAACAGAGGAATCCGAGGCTGTGTACATCCTTGCCGTGAGAGCGGCATCTGTATCTGATGGGCCATAGTCTTCCTGATAACCTTCGTCTGTTCTCAAGGTCGGCTGATCATTTTCAGTGCGGTTGGTATAGGGAAGTTCCAACTTTAATTCCCCGTCTGCAGGTTCATCTTGACTTGGCCCATCCACATCCTCCGACACCATCTCGTCTGCCACAATGATCACAGCTTCTGATTGTTCCTCAGAGCTAAGCCACCTGATAAAGCAGAAGGATGTCAAGAGTTTTAAAACTCCATAAAATCGTTAAACAGAAATTTGTTAGTAGCGCACACGGTTTATAACTTCCACATGCAGACACAAGGTGAACATAATTTTTTTAAAAACCGCTCTGTGTCAGTCATAGCCCTGGGGATTTGGAAAGGAAAACATATTTTATCAGTGAAAATACCTGATTATTGAATTATTATGAAACTGTAAATAAATAAAATCTTAGTTTACAGAAAAAAGTAACATCTGTGTATTAAAAAATTAAAAGAAAATCTGTAAGCAAACATGGCAAGACAACCTCAGTGAAGAGACTGTTAGGCAAAGCCTTCAGGTGGCTTTTCTGAAGGGTAGTCATCGTAATCCTTGTAGTTCTGGGACAGATCACCATTTGCAGAAGGTTTTCCTGCATTACCATACAAATTTTCATCTTCATCATCTGCCATTTCTCCTTTGGGAATTGTCACTGCATTTTCAACATCAGTCAGCCACCTGAGAAGGTAAGACACATGTAAATGAAAGATACAGTGAGTATTTACATCTTGAGACTACTATGTTACAACTTGATAACACAATCTGACAAATCTGAGGTATTTCAACTTTAGAGCTAAGAACACAACTACTTTTTAAAATAATCCATTCCTTCATCAAGTAAATATTGTAATTTACTTAATTTTCAAGCATGTTTTTGGGAGGCCTAAATTGTTTTCATTTTAAATAGGCTAACCAACATTTAAACAACTTCATTCTAAATATATTGTATAAACCTTTGTTTCTAATGCAGGAAGTGCAGTTTCTACAGGAGTCTATCACAAGTAAACCCCTAAAAATGAACAAATTGAATTCATTAGCTGGCATAATTCTTTTGATATAACCATATAAAAATTTCATTAAATACGATTAATGCATTTTATTTAATTACAATTACCTGTGAAGTAGATATCATTATCAATTAGGCCCATTTTTTTTAAAGACAGAAAATTGATAAATAAGAAAAGATCTACTTCTATTTTGCTAATGTGGAACATGCATATGTTTCACATGAAATGAGTTGTAATTGACATTGTGAGACGAATAAAATGGGAGAATGCCACAACAGAAAACTGGAATATTAGAAGGGAGGAAAGAAGCAGATAATTATCTAATTCAAGCAATTGGAGATACAGGTGGAACACTGAGAAACCTGGAAAAAGAAAATGAACGAAATGAAATCAAAGAAAGCAACATATTTGTGCAAGTCAGTCAATGTGAGTTGCCTGTCTGGCGTGGAAAAGAAAATTAATTTTTAAACCCATATTGCCATCAACCCCATGTCAGGGGTGGGCTAGTGAAATATTCCAGGGTTTTGGTAGGGTGATTTTTTAATTTTTCTTTTTTTTTTTTTGG